>NC_056729.1:1938657774-1938752774 GCF_019279795.1 Protopterus annectens | reverse complement strand
AATTCCATACCACACAGCAGTATTAACAAAAGTTTTCTGTTTAATTAAAAAGAAATAAATGTATTTGGATCTCTACCTGTGTTAATGGCAGACAGATATATATCAAAGGCTTAAAGCATTTGTTGGACTACAGATCTAATCCTCCTGACATTGCTAACAGTGATATAAAACATTTTTGGAACAAGTGTTCAGATTCTCAGAAAAATGTTTTCTATAATGGCAGGTGCCATTTACTTCCAACAATGTTTAATTAAAAGAAACAACTGATATAAATGGTCATGCCAAAAGCAATGGGCAAAAAATGCAGACACCAAACAATGCTATTGTGAAATTTAATCAATCTGTAATGTAAAAATAAATCACTTTGTAACAAACAGCAATATACGTTTATAGCCAGGCAGTTTTTAAAATAGACAGAAGTATTGCAAGTGAAATAGCAGTATCAAAAATCTGTGGATTCAGTCTCCCCCCACTATCATAAAAGTGCCTTAAGTACATGATTAGATTATATAGTGCAGATTCAGCCCTGTGAGTGTGAACTCATTAGCATTCATGAAGCCCACTATCTGCACTAAGTGCTAGGCAGGTAAACATGATGTGATGACCTACACGATTCCATGTACATTCTCTAGAAGTGCAAGAGTGAGCACTGAGAAGTTGTCTTACTGCAGGAATAATTAAGCATTTCACACTCCTTCTACTTTGATGTATACATACTGAGTGTGTGCCAGGGAGAATAGAGTTAATAAATGGTAAGGGGCTTACATTCATGACTTAGGAGAGAACGCTTTTATAACATTTGTGCCACAAAATGGTTATGCTTCAACTACTCCTCTGAGTAAAAAGTTGTCTATAATTCATATGACGTGCATAACACTTAAATGATACAAGCACGTATCAACATAAATTTAAATGACATTGAATTTATGCCAGACTTCCATTAAAAAAGATAATAATGCTCACAAGACAAGTCAAAAAATATAGCATTGAAAACACTTTTTGCTAGGGTCACAGGAGTTATGAGCTTAACTATTCCAATTGGTTTTGTTACATTTTTAAACACTGATGTTCTTTATTCATTATTGATCTGATGAAGGGTATGGGGGGGTTGCCAAAAAGCATTTATCATTTTCTAAAGTTTTTATTAAAGTTTGTGTACATTTTTATCACAAACTGTGGTACTTTTTTGGCATTTGTTTATATATATATATATATATATATATATATATATATATAGATAGATATATATATCTGTATATATGTGTGTGTGTGTGTGTGTTTGTTTGTGTGTGTGTGTGTGTGTGTGTATGGTTTCACTTCAGAATATTGAGTTACTGAAAACTCGAACTTCATATGGGGTTGAGACCATATGATGGAGTTTTCAGAAACTCAAAATTCCAAAGTGAAATAACAAAAGAAAAAAAAAGTAAAACACGTCATTTCTGCACCCTCCCATACCCCCCTTACTTAAATATACCAACACCTAGATCACGTTACAGTGGGAAAAAGAGAAATCTCCCATTCCGTGCTGTATGCAGAAGTGCAGAACAGGAGATTTCCCATTTCCTTGATATAGTGCAATAACGGAGATGGTATATTTAAGTAGGGAGGGTGCAGGGGGACTTGCCCCCCCTACAAAAAACTTATTTTGAACTAACATAAAGTTTTTTTTAACACTTCACAATTTCAAGTTTCTAAAACTCAATCATATGGTCTCTACCATATGAAGTTCGAGTTTTCAGTAACTCGACATTCTGAAGTGTAACTATATATATATATATATATATATATATATATATATATATATATATATATATAAAGTTTGTAAATAATGTTTATTTGTGTGTGTGTTTTAAATAAAAGATGCCATACTCTGTATCCACCTGAGCCACCAACAACTCAAGAAGGGAGGACCTCAGTTTAACATCTCATCTGAAGAATGACAAACGTAGAATTCCAGCACTTTCCTAATGCTGCAATACAGTGGCAGCAATCCAGTCATGTGGAACATCCCACTGCCTTATGGTCTTCCAACAACAAATGCATGTGCGCTATCAATTTAGTCAGTGACTCTGTTAAATTAATTAACAGTATCCAAACAATAACAATACTTATCTCCAAAACTTGAAAACATAAAGGTTCTCCATTCCAGAAGATTAGTTCACCTATGCACTCTACACTGAGTAAAATGCCAGAAAGCAGCCTAGCAATGTAACACATTAATGAGATTTGGCAGAGAATTAGCATATAGGTAAGCAGTGTTTGCTGAGCATCAACATAGAAACAGAAGTGCCAACAATTAAGATACATTACCAGATAATAAATAAATAAATAACTGCGGTGGTGGTGCTGCAGTAGCATCGTCTCCTCACAGTAAGACGTTGTCTTTTTCGATTCTCAGCTAGAGCATCTTCTGTGTGGAGACATGCGTGAATGGGCGTACCTTCATTGAAGGTTGTGCATCAGGGCCGGCAACTCGGCACATAAAAAAATCTACTGCCAATCATTAGCGGACCAGAGTTCCGCTGTGGCGACCTCTAACCGGGAAATGCCAAAAGACACAACAACAACCAGATAATAAATACACATATGTTTGTGTGTTATATAACTGAGGTGAATACATGAAATAATGGCACCATATATAATGACACCATTGAGAATTCATAGAATACAACTGAAGTACTTACCGGTATCACATTAATATGTGGTTATATAAATATGTGCAATGTCAGAATATTGCAGTTTTTGCTGGGTACCTAAGGCAATTGAAAAAGTTAAAACTTGTTTTTGTTGATGTGAAGTGGCATGCCACATCACCAGAGTTGCATTAGGTAGTTATCTAAACACATAATACAAGGAAGTATGTTTGTGGGGGGGGGGTGGCACACACAAAACACACCCTATGTAGTGGGGGAGCTAGCACAGTAGAAGTTGGGTGAGGTTAAAGAGGGGTGTTATCCATTAAAAAAAGAAAAGTCACAGGGAGGTTCAGAGGTGAATGGAGGTATGAACACATTGCCCTATATGGATTGCGTTAAAGCCCTAACTGTATACTTAGTCTCCTAGAGGTAAGTAAGCGGTGATCTGTGCCTGGCATACAAGACATTCTCAGATCCAGCTCTGGTGGACCTTTTGCACATCCATAAAATGAATAGCATCAGAAATACTAGATCCAAGGATTAGGATTTAGGTGTTGCTTGTGACATGAATAAGATATGTTGGTCAGAGGAATATGTGTCCCAGAGGATCCCATTGTTCTAGAACAGGCTCTCCATGTGAAGCAGAGTTTACCCCTAACCCTATTTCAGGGTAACCTTGATAAATGGATGAGAAATAGGAAATTTACCCTGGGCCTGGCCCCCATGTCTCTAGGCAGAAGCAGACAGTAATGCCAAACTAAATCCCCTGCACATATCCTCTAGAAACTTCCTAACATAAGACCCTCCTAGTAAAAGCTCCTAATACATAGGGATACATTTGGGTTGGGTTGCACAGCTAGGCTTATAAGGACCCTGCTGGCCATTAGCCTAGTACAATCCCATGAAACTATGAGCAGAAACTGCTACATATCAAAAATAAACATGAAAGTCAGTTTAGTCATGGTTTCAGCACCACTGCATGTCATGAAGGATATGAAGAATAAATCTTAAGTGATTACTATGATATCCTGACTAAACTTTAAAGTGATGTATTAGGATGAAAATGCTTTCAGTTACATGCAATAATATGTAGAACAGATGTGAGCACTCAGGATAATAGTGGAGAGTTGAGAGGAAGGCAACAAATTTATCAAATTTATATTCATTACATACAAGCAGTATGCAAAAATCTGAATGCAGGACAAAGATTCAAAAAATATGCCAAGACTTATAACATTTGAAGAGATTGCATATACTTTTCAGTCCATCAGGAATATACAGAGTCCACATTCAGTGAGGCAGAGAGGTTGGGTAATGGTACATATAGTACAGCAGCAATAACACTGATGCTATTCTACACAAAAGATCTAACATCTTAGAGCACACATTGCAGAGCAGACCTACACTGAATAGCAATGTGCACATGCCAAACAGTGTGGTACACACTGCTATGCTCTGTAACTACAGTACCATCATGATATGACATGATCTATCAATTTGTTGTCATGTGTAAATGCCAGTTACAAAACTGGATCCTCTTGTTAGTTAACAATAGATCTGAATCACACTCACGTGTGTGGGACAGGGATAGGGATACTGCTACATAACTGTAGGGGCATTTAATGTAAGTAGGCCTATGACAAAGTGCACCAGCAATGCTTATGTTATGATTGGGTCATAGTATAAAAGAATATGTATGCTGCTTGAATGATATGTGGAAAAGACACTTTTCAATATAAGCACACATCTTCTGCCAGCATATCTAAAGGTTAAACAAAACACACAATGCAAATAAACACATCCTTACACTTACTGCACACACCTATGACATCACTCCTAAAACTCACAGGTGAAGTGTCTGCTCTGAGTGTACCACCCATGCCCCACTACATCAAAAACCTGTAAGGTTACCCAAGAAATAGTATGGGTCCCTGAACATACCACATTAAACCACAAGGTGTGGCACTTCAGGAGGAACTCTACCCCCATCTAGCAAAGTAAAAATGGACAGTGGCATCATCTACCATGTCAAAACAGGTACACAGAGTGTTCTGTGTAACAAACTGCATGTGTAGCAATTGAATATACATAGTCTATGTTATACTATACTATACTATAGTATACTATACTATAGTATACTATACTATACTGTACTGGGTCTACTGCAAATGGTTGAATTCCCACAATCTCAAACCTCATATGGCTGACCCCATATGATCGAGTTTGTGAAAGCTCGACCGGACTGCATGGAGATCTGCATACAGCACTTAATGGGAATATTTCCCATTACTGCACTATAGAGAGATCTCAGAGTTGGCATATTTAAGTAGGGGTGTGTGGGGGGGCACAGCCCCCTGAAAAATACTGATTTTATCAGTATTTCTTTTGCTTTTTGCCGGTTTGAAAAACATGCTTTCACGATAATGCACTTTCGCGGTAGTGCAGTTTTGCTCTTATGGATGTCGATGTTGCTTGCTCGAGATTTTGGGATTTCAAGCAAGCAACATAGACCCACGATACTATGCTATACTATGCTATACTATACTATACTATACTATACTATACTATACTATACTATACTTATTACTCTATACTCTACTATACTATACAGCTCTTAATGGGATAGTGCAGGATTGTGAAACTATTAACCTGCAGTTAACATCAACCAGGAACCACACGGACAAGATGGAACAGGGTATACTCAGAAATGTCTAATGTCAATGTGGTTAATGTCAACACAGAATAATTGAAAAATATTGACATTTGACACACATGTTCTGAGACATGACCTTAGAGCATGCAACTACAAAACAATATTTTTTTGCTGGAGGGCAGCTGCATCCCCAACACCTATTGCTAATTACATATTCCAAATCTGAGATAGCAAAATACAGGAGAAAGGGTGTTTTCCTCGATCCCAGTAATATAGTGTTCTCACATAACTGTCAGTTAACTATTTTGTTGACCAAACCCAGTTGACAAAACAGCTGTCTACTTTACTGTCAGTTGATTTAGTAGATGCCTCCCATATCTCTTTCTCTGTATATAATATATATAGATAGATAGATAGATAGATAGATAGATTTATCATGACATGATCATGACATGAAAGCATTTCTCAACCTTGCTTTACCTATACAGTTAAGTATCAGTGAGCCCATTCCATCATTTAACTGATACGTACTGAATCAATAGTGTTCTTGTTTTACAAAAATAAATACAAGTTCATGCAGCTCTGCCTGCTTTCACATATCCGTGCTAACAACGTAATTTAATCAAATCTCCTATAGCAGTGTCAGCAAAAAAGAAAAAAAAAAAACAACACAGCTAAGCCAGATTTTGAACCCAGACTGTTAATGTGAAACACCAGGAAGGGCTGCAGTTATACTTGTTAGCGAAGTTAGTTCTAGAATTAATAAGGGTCAGGCCATGTACACTTAGAATGGGCCAGATTCATGAACAGCTACAGGCTGGTGTGCTATTTGGTATTCATTAGACTACTGTAGATGATATCCAGAGCTGCAAAATAAAGGCAAATGACGGAACATGCTAATGGCAACAGAAAGAACTGAAGTACATTGCTAGTTAACCAATCCAACATGGTTGAGCTATTCAGGAAGCTATAAAGTAATCTGTATAATCAGTGTAGCCATTTGCACTGAGCACTAAAACTCTCTGGAATCCAAGCACGACTACACTAAGAAAAGAAAGCATGTCAGAGGTTGCTTCTGCTTTTATGCTATCTGTGCGACAGTCTTTAAAAAAGTGTGCTGTTACTGCTGTTGCTAGGCCTCAGACAAGAAGAAGAAGAGTATTTATACCCCATTTGACTTGTCATGGATTGCATAACACAGAAATTGTTGAGAGATATAGGGTGGATGGGAAACAATGGAGGAAATATGCAACCTCTGTCACCTCCACCTCAGGCCCCAGGAAAATTATGGAGAACCCATCCTAGTGCAAAAAAAGATATATGTAGTATTAAGTATTCTAGCTATTGGTACTTTCTGGGATATTAGGGTGACACAGGCATCAGGCTCTAGAATATCACATCAGTTTTTAAATGCAAGGGATCACATCTTTTTTTCCTCGCAGCCCACAGAAGAGATCACAAACCATGCAAGAATTCTGTGCAATAGCACACTTTGTTGAAGTGTTGGGGGTCATAGATTGCACACACATAGAAATAAAAGCCCCAACCCAGTGAAAAGGAAAGGAGGTACATCAACAAAAAAGCTTTCATGCTATAAATTGCCAGGTTGTCTGTAATGCCCAAGGGATCATCTACAATGCCTGGACAAGTAATCCAGGATGTTTCCACAAATCACACATATTGCACACTTGTTAGATGTACACCAGGTTTGCTAGGAGTGACACTCCTCCAGAGAATCTAGTGGGGGATGCAGGTTTTGCACTGGAGCTCTGTCTCATAATACCCATGAGAAACCCACACCACCTCACTGAGCAAGGATACAATGAGGTGCATGCTCAAACTAGGAATATTACAGAGCATGTTTGGATTGCTCAGATCAAGGTTCCAGTGTCAGAATGTGCACTGCAGTATGACCCATGCACCACTGTAGAAATAAGTACAGTTTGTGCCATGTTGCACAATATAATTTTCAGGAAGCAGCTTCAGCAAGGACAGCAAGGGGCAGGATCATAGTTTCAAGGATCACAGGTAGGGTCAGAAGCTACAGCAGATACAGATAAGCAGTCCGAGGGAGAGCCACCAGCTGCAGATGGTGCTTGCAGATGGAGGTGTGCATTATATGCCCTAGCTCTAGCTAAGAGGCAAAGGATAGCACACATGCTCACTACCTAAGTCAAATCCTAACACCCCCCACAGACATATCACAAAACTGTTGCTTGTCAAACTTAACAACTTTTACTTAACCATGTACTGGTTTTCTTCTGATAACAGCAGACATGGACACAATTGTTACCTTCAGTAATGACAAGGTAAGTGTGGAACCTCTAAAGAAAATAAGAAGGTTACATAACAGAGTACTCTTATATAGAAATATGTATAATCACCTAAGCAGAACATTTGCCTGAGGTGTACATTTATGGCAGTAATATCTCCTATGTCTGATATTTGCAATATACATTTACATATTCTAACTAGTACTATACATCAATCACTTCATCAGGGAATAGGTCAAGTATAGCTTCAATTTGCACAACTATACCAAGAAGCAAGACTAAAGTACCTACTGCTTCTTGTGTGTTACTTGCAATACTAACCAAAATACTATGAGGTTTAACAAATGCATAAGTGAGCATTCATAAATGAGTATGAAGAATAAATCAATACATTTTCTTCTGAATCATATACTATAAATACAGCTTGTGAGTAAGCAAGCATTAGGTATACACTGTCTGCATCAGACATGTATGTAACCCTAAGTCACAAAAATATGCGCAAAGGGCAGTGCACAATCATCATCATTTGCACAGGGTGGGGGTAGAAGGGCAAGGCTGACATCAAAGGAGTGAGCATGTGTAGGTTAGAAAAATATGTATCTATAAGAATACACAGTGTTCAGGGTCAGTAACAACAGGTGTTCTGTATAGCACTCAGCACTGTTTAAATTGCTTGCATGTCTGTGAGTTGCTATGGGCAAGTGTTTTTTTTTCAATGTGTGTGTGTCTACATGAACACAGTCAAACAACGTGCTAACACTACATCCTGGCATATTAGACAGGTGTGAGCCATGCATGGTAGAATAGTCAGTTCAGTTTCACCACTCCTGACTATGAGAACCACTTCTGCCAAGAGTTGCACTGCTACTTTCAGGGACCTGGCTAGAAGTCAGAGTGCTACCTGAACCTGTGAGATATTTGCTAGACAAACTCTCCTCATAGCTACATTCAAGACCATAGCCCTGTGGCCTATCATATCTTGGCATGGATACTGAAATCATGGATGGAGCAGTGGAAGTAGTGTCACTATAGGAGCAGGATCTTGCATGGACATCTGCTACTACTCAAAGATATAGCAGCTCTCCAGCCACGTGGGTGACCATCCTCCCCCAGCAGATGTTCCTTCACAGATATTGGCCTATCCAGTGTGTCATTCATTTTGTCCAAGGAATTGCCCACATGGTTTGGGTAGTCATGCATGTCAGAATGCATGGCATTTAGTACTTGGGCTGTATCTTCCAAGGCCCAAGTGGGATGTGCCTGTGTCTCCAATATGGCCCTACACATGTGTCTGGTGGCACCTAATGACAGACCAGTTTCAGGAAAATGGTGGACAGCAGGCCTTTTTTGAGCACCTCTACCAAACCTGCTATGCAGCACCTCACCCTCATGATGGCTAAATGGAAAAGCAACCAGGTCTGCAACTAAAGTAACTACACCACCCTAATTAACTGTGCCATCCTCAACTTCTCCTATATCAGAGGTCTGTGTGTCATGGGTATGCATAGATATACTGACTGTGTCCAAAATATGGGCTGGGGATGTGAAACCAACAACTTCAGTGTCAAACTGACACTCTGCACCCCAAAACTTTGATTTTTCATTGCCACCATCATCTTCAGATGCTACTGATACTCTGACATCAGGTGGTAAGAGTTCCACAGCACCTATGATAACAAGCAGTAAACACAACAGAGAAAGAGATTATAAAATTGCCCAAAACCTTTTATTATATGAAAGGTATGTTAAACAATAATAGATCTTAAAGCAACACAAATGTTACTCTCAGTTAGACCTGAATCTACTTTATATACAGTAATGACAGTTGGTCTTGCAGTCTGCAATCCAGATGCCACTGTGTGTAAAGAAAGGAAAGGAAATAAGGCTGATAAGTATCACAATGCAAAAGAAACAATAAATAGAGAACGATCTCCTTTATATATGCAGATTAAGAATCTCATACAAAAATCTAGCGACCTGTTGAACTCTGTCCCCAAAACCCTCCAATACCTTTATACTGCTGTGTCATCTGACTAACACTTATAGCTAACTCTAAACATATCAGACATATAAGATATATACATATAAAGCTATAACAATGACACCTATATTTTGCATACCTGGAAGTTCTGATTGAAACACTCTGAGTCTGTCGTCCACATCAGCCCCAACATCAAGGATTCTGTGTCAACCCCCTGCCAAGCTATCTGGATTTCTGACAACGGACTGTAAATCCTCTGTTTTAGTTACTCATGGTTTGGGAGCAGGATCGCCTTCTGTATCCACCTGTTCCTGAGCAACTGCAGCTACCCTACAATGGATAGAGGTTATCATATTGCTTGCCCTTTGTCATGCTGAGGGAGTAACTTCTTCCACGCCCTCCAATAGCATTAATGCCATCACCACCTGCTGTCATATCCTGTCTTGAGCAGACCAGACACATCCACCTTCACTTAAGATAATAACTCCATGGCAACATAAGGCCTGGATAATTAATTCATTTTCTGCATCAGTGACACCACCTTCTGGGGTGCAGATTTCTTCTTCTTAGGTGCCATATCCCTGTACAAGATGGAACAGCAAAATTACTCCCAGGATTCAGTAAAGCCTACACCATGTACAAAATTCTGAGTGAACAGAGAACACAAGCATAACACACACCTTCTTCCTCCTAATACTAGTTTTCCTAATGATTTTCTTGCAGCCTTAAATATTGAGGGGGGATTCATAAAGGTTACCACAACATGAAGACTACATTTACACTTAGTGTAATCTTTCTGAGTGACTAGAAAGCACAAACATGTGGTATGGATGTTATTGAATACAGATTGTATACACTTATTGTAGGCATAAATTAATCTGGTGAACTCAGTTATGTATAAATTTATGCATCCATCACACAACAGTTTAAAAGGTAATATTCCCTATGTCTACACACAGGTTAGGACAGCCTTCCCCCAAACACATATTTTTTAATAAAATAGCAACAATATATAATAGTTCTATAATGCAGACAAAAAGTTGGTGTAACTGTGTAAGACATGATGGCATTAACAGTAATAATTCACAATGTACAAGTAGAAATGTACCCATTGGTTAAACAGAGGGACAGAGCTGGGAAAGATGTGCAGCAGGTAAGGGTGATAAAGGATAATGAGGGAAATGTACTTACAAGCGAGGAGAGTGTGTTGAGTAGATGGAAAGAGTACTTTGAAGGGCTGATGAATGAAGAGTGTGAGAGAGAGAGGTTGGATGATGTGATGATGTGGGGATAGTGAATCAGGAAGTGAAACAGATTAGCAAGGAGGAAGTAAGGACAGCTATGAAGAGAATGAAGAATGGAAATGCTGTTGGCCCAGATGACATACCAGTGGAAGCATGGAGTTGCTTAGGAGAAATGGAAGTGGAATTTTTAACCAGATTGTTTAATGAAATTTTGGAAAGTCAGAGGATGCCTGAGGAGTGGATAAAAAGTGTTTTGGTACCTATCTTTAAGAATAAGGGTGATCTGCAGAGATCTTTTAGACAGAGGGACAGAGCTGGGAAAGATGTGCAGCAGGTAAGGGTGATAAAGGATACTGAGGGAAACGTACTCACAAGCAAGGAGAGTGTGTTGAGTAGATGGAAAGAGTGCTTTGAAGGGCTGATGAATGAAGAGAATGAGAGAGAGCGAAGGTTGGATGATGTGGGGATAGTGAATCAGGAAGTGAAACAAATTAGCAAGGAGGAAGTAAGGACAGCTACGAAATGGATGATGAATGGAAAGGCTGTTGGCCCAAATGACAAACCAGTGGAAGCATGGAGTTGCTTAGGAGAAATGGCAGTGGAAATTTTAACCAGATTGTTTAATGAAATTTTGGAAAGTCAGAGGACGGCTGGGAAGTGAAGAAAAGGTGTTTTGGTACATATCTTTAAGAATAAGGGTGATGTGCAGAGCTGCAGTAACTACAGAGGGATACAATTGATCAGTCACAGCTTGAAGTTATGGGAAAGAGTAGTGGAAGCTAGGTTAAGAAGGGAGGTGATGATTAGTGATCAGCAGTATGGTTTCATGCCAGGAGAGAGCACTACAGATGCAATGTTTGCTCTGAGAGTGTTGTTGGAGAAATACAGAGAAGGTCAGAAGGAGTTGCATTGTGTCTTTGTGGACTTAGAGAAAGCATATGACAGGGTGCCTAGAGAGGAGTTGTGGTATTGTATGAGGAAGTCAGGAGTGGCAGAGAAGTATGTACGAGTGGTACAGGATATGAACGAGGGTAGTGTGACATTGGTGAGGACTGTGGTGGGAGTGACAGATACATTTAAGGTGGAGGTGGGATTACATCAAAGATCAGCTCTGAGCCCTTTCTTATTTGCAGTGGTGATGGACAGGTTGACAGATGGGATCAGACAGGAGGCCCCATGGACTATGATGTTTGCAGATGACATTGTGATATGTAGTGAGAGTAGAGACCAGGTTGTGGAGACCCTGGAGAGGTGGAGATATGCTTTATAGAGGAGAGGAATGAAGGTCAGCAGGGCTAAAACAGAATATATGTGTGTAAATGAGAGGGAGGGTAGAGGAATGGTGAGGATGCAGGGAGTAGAACTGGTAAAGGTGGATGAGTTTAAGTACTCAGGATCAACAGTTCAGAGTAATGGTGAGTGTGGAAGAGAAGTGAAGAAGAGAGTACAGGCAGGGTGGAGTGGGTGGAGAAGAGTGTCAGGAGTGATTTGTGATAGACGAGTACCAGTAAGAGTGAAAGGGAAGGTCTACAAGAGGGTAGTGAGATCAGCTATGTTATATGGGTTGGAGACAGTGGCATTGACAAAAAGGCAGGAGTTTGAGCTGGATTTGGCAGAGAAACCTCAGCTTTGGCCGGCTAGGAACTTGTTGTATTCAACTGGACGTATAAGAGAATTTAAGTACCTTTATCTGCACTTTTGTTTCAAAAAAATACAGTATTTAAATTGATTTTGACTGTGTTGCAGGAATATTAACTGAACTGGAAGTTAGTCAGTGTTTGCTGAATTTTGTTATTTGCTAGTAATTACAGGTGTGGGGGTAGCCACATTTTTTGATTTCCTGTCCTTGCCTATTTAAGTGGTACAGTGTGAAATATTTTCTGCTTAAAAACCTCAGCTTTGGCCGGCTAAGAACTTGCTGTATTCAACTGGACGTATAAGAGAATTGAAGTACCTTTATCGGCACTTTTTTTTCAAAAAAATACAGTATTTAAATTGATTTTGACTGTGTTGCAGGAATATTAACTGAACTGGAAGTTAGTCAGTGTTTGCTGAATTTTGTTATTTGCTAATAATTATAGGTGTGGGGGTAGCCACATTCTTTGATTTCCTGTCCTTGCCTATTTAAGTGGTACAGTGTGAAATATTTTCTGCTTAAAAACCTCAGCTTTGACCGACTAAGAACTTGCTGTATTCAACTGGACGTATAAGAGAATTTAAGTATCTTTATCTGCACTTTTTTTTTCAGAAAAATACAGTATTTAATTGATTTTAACTGTGTTGCAGGAATATTAACTGAACTGGAAGTTAGTCAGTGTTTGCTGAATTTTGCTATTTGCTAGTAATTACAGGTGTGGGGGTAGCCACATTCTTTGATTTCCTGTCCTTGCCTATTTAAGTGGTACAGTGTGAAATATTTTCTGCTTAAAAACCTCAGCTTTGGCCGGCTAAGAACTTGCTGTATTCAACTGAACATATAAGAGAATTTAAGTACCATTATCTGCACATTTTTTTCAAAAAAATACAGTATTTAAATTGATTTTGACTGTGTTGCAGGAGTATTAACTGAACTGGAAGTTAGTCAGTGTTTGCTGAATTTTGTTATTTGCTAGTAATTACAGGTGTGGGGGTAACCACATTCTTTGATTTCCTGTCCTTGCCTATTTAAGTGGTACAGTGTGAAATATTTTCTGCTTAAAAACCTCAGCTTTGGCCGGCTAAGAACTTGCTGTATTCAACTGGACGTATAAGAGAATTTAAGTACCTTTATCTGCACTTTTTTTTCAAAAAAATACAGTATTTAAATTGATTTTAACTGTGTTGCAGGAATATTAACTGAACTGGAAGTTAGTCAGTGTTTGCTGAATTTTGTTATTTGCTAGTAATTACAGGGGTGGGGGGGTGACCACATTCTTTGATTTCCTGTCCTTGCCTATTTAAGTGGTACAGTGTGAAATATTTTCTGCTTAAAAACCTCAGCTTTGGCCGGCTAAGAACTTGCTGTATTCAACTGGACGTATAAGAGAATTTAAGTACCTTTATCTGCGCCTTTTTTTTCAAAAAAATACAGTATTTAAATTGATTTTAACTGTGTTGCAGGAATATTTACTGAACTGGAAGTTTTGACTCTGCTCTACAGTTAGTCCCACCCACCCTCCCTGTTTTTGTTTTGGTGTTAAACTTAGTGGCCTTGAAACTGCCCGCCCCTCTTGTAAATTTGTGTTTGGATACTCCTTCTGGGCCCATCTCAATTGCTCTCTCAACTGAGTGCAGTGAGATCATATTCTGATTTCAGGCACTCCTACTGTGTACAAAGAGAGCATGTGGGAAACAGAAAAAAAAATTAAGCTTGTTTCCTGCCTTTCTTGTTAAGTGGTATAGACTATTTGTAGGCTTCTGAGCCCCCAAGCCCTTTTGTGTTGGAGGGAAGCCTTCTAGCTTAGTTTTTTTTTTCTCATAACTAGCCAGTTTTCTAGTTTCAGCACTCAAATCTGTTTCTTTGATCTCAGCACTTGTTCAGAAAAAAAAATTCATCTGCTTTTACTGTACTTGTGTTTCTACCTACTTTATTTTACTTTTGCATCATCTTAAAAGTACTCAATTGTATTTATTACTGCTTGGTGTAACTCATTCTAAGCTTTTTGGTTTAAACACTTGGGCTTCGGACCAGTTGTTTTGTACTGAGAGGGTTTGTGGTCTGCACTATAGTGGCAGAACAGGTAGCTTACATCCTTCTAGGTTTGAAACTGCTGATTGAGGGCTCAGTGTCTGTTATTCTAAAAGTGTATTAATTCTGGTTTAAGCACTTGGGCTTTCAGGCCAGTTATTTTACATTAAGAGGGTTCGTGGTCTGCACTCTTGTGGGAGGAGAGGCTGGACTCTGCCCTTCTGAGCTGGGAATTTCTGGTTAAAGGCTTATAGTGCATGCATATCTGATCTGCTTCTTACTGAATTTGGGGCGCCTTGTTTGCTGTGGCATAGACTGGATTCAGGCCTGCTGGATCAAGCTTTGTTTCTGTAACTTGAGCACTAATCCAGGCATTCTCTAAAGTATTCAATTGTATTTATTACTGCTTGGTAGTAACTTGATTAAAGTGTAGCTATCATTCTAAGTCTTTTGGATTAAGCACTTGGGCTTCAGACCAGTTGTTTTACATTAGGAAGGTTTGTGGCATGCACTGTGGTGGCAGGACAGGTAGCTTTCATCCTTCTAAGTTGGGAACTGCTGATTGAGAGCCCAGTATCTGTTACTCTTAAAGTGTATTAGTTCTGGTTTAAGCACTTGGGCTTCAGGCCAGTTATTTTACATTAAGAAGGTTCGTGGTCTGCACTCTTGTGGGAGAAGAGTCTGGACTCTGCCCTTCTGAGCTGGGAATTTCTGGTTAAAGGTTTATAGTGCCTGAATATTTGAACTGTATCTTACTGAAATTGGTACACCTTGTTTGCTGTAGCATAGACTAGATCCAGGCCTGCTGAATCTAGCTTTGTTTATATGCTTGTTGTTTGTTTGCTTGTTATTTCCCTGGAACGCTAATTCCACCTAATATGCGGCTTCTCAGCTTCTGTGGATCACTAGTGATATCTGCATTGCTTACTGTACTTATTTCCTTGTTTCACTTGAAAGAAAGTTACTGTTTGTCGTTTTTGCATTTAAGTTACCTGTAACACATTGCACAAGTTACCTGGCACTTGCTCACTAAAGCAATTATATAAGTCAGCACTAAAAATTAAAAGCACTACACCCTCACTCCCCACTGGCCCTTGTTTTCAGTTATTAAGTAATTCCCAATATTATTCTAGCATGTCCAAAGGTCAGTTGTCAATCTCCTCTCCAGTCCAGCTGGTGAATCTGGGAATCTTGAGGCAATGTTACAACTGCCTCATGTACACAGACAACCCTCTCCTCCTCCCAACAAATTCCAACACATGTGAGAGATGCAACCATATAGCCAAACTGGAGGTTAAGCTCTCTCAACTCAGTACTGGCATAACCATTCAGGAGGAGAAGGAAGCCACACTCACTACAATTCCAGTATCACATAGACCTACCACGACAGCAAACCAAACACATAATCACACAAAAACATACTCGGAGGCTCTAAATAAAGATCTGCCTAAGCAGCAGAGACCTCCAAAGCAGACAACTAAGCAACCACTACCCCAAAACAAAACACGTGCAACACATATCTCACAAAGCCAGTGTGCCGAACAGTCACAGCCCTTAAGACTAAATAACACACCTGATACACTTGTAATAGGTGACTCTATCATCAGGCACACTGACGTCCCGCTCACCAGGCTGAACAAGGAGAGGGTCACAGTGAGCAGACTGTCAGGTGCTAGGATCCGCCACATAACACAAGCACTCAGGTCACTCCAAGGCAAGTACAAATATGACTCAGTCATTGTCCATGCTGGTGTGAATGACCTGAGACGTACCTCCCTGGACTACATGAAGAGAAACATAAAGGAGCTCTCTGAGCATGTAGCCCAGGCCTCCCTGGACTGCATGAAAAGAGACATAAAGGAGCTCTCTGAGCATGTAGCCCAGGCCGGTATGACCCTGACCTTGAGTAGCATCTTACCCTCACCAAGAATTATGCCACAATATGAAGACAAGATGATCAATTTCAACAATTGGCTTAAGTACTGGTGTCATTCAAAGGGGATCCAATGCCTGCCAGCTTGGGATGATATGCTCAACAAGCCACGATGCTTTGCTAGGGATGGCTTGCACCTGTCACCCCTGGGCTTTCGGATATTGGCAAAGGCTCTTCCTACCCCCATAGTGCGTTTTTTAGGCAAGGCTCAAAAGACAAACCCACCTCCATAGGTATCACAAGGGATAAGAAACTAAGAGTAATGCTACTCAATGCCAGAAGTCTAAACCTCAAGATGCATGCACTCGAAACTCTCCTTAGCATGGAGAACATCGATATCTGTGCAGTAACAGAAACCTGGTTCAGGGCTCCCGAGAGTACCCCAGCACTACCAGGTTATACCTCATACCATGCTTTTCGGCCCCAAAACTTGTACCGAACCACAAAAGGAGGGGGGGTATCAATATTCATCAAAGATACCCACACCTCCAGGTTGGTGGCAAAGCATGAAGCATCAGAGACTATCCATGTGCAACTAACAGTGGGTAAAACTGCCTTCCAGTTTATAGCCTGCTACAGACCACCCTCCCAAACCCAGGAACCCCACTCGGCCTTCCTGATAAGACTGGAAAATATGAAGGTCTTTCCAAACACCATTATACTGGATGACTTCAACTACCCAAACATAGACTGGGAGCATTACTCTACCTCCAACACCCTAGCCCAAAGGTTCCTAGAATTTATAAACTCAAATGCTATGGAACAACTTGTTACCACTCCCACAAGAGGAGAAAACATACTGGACCTGATCATCACCAACATGGGGACTCTATGCTCCAGACCAGAAGTGTATCCCTCACTGGTAAGATCAGACCATAAACTAATCTCACTGGATATTCACATCCCGACCCCACCCACTGCCCAGAAAACCACAGTGAAAAACTTCTCTAAAGCAAATTTCACACTCCTCAAAACGAGGTGGAATCCTTCAAAGCCCCCGGGCCTGTGGAAAATATGGCCCAGACCGCAGAATCCTTTATAAATGCATTCTATGAACACCTTCAGGAATGCATGGATCATGCGATCCCAAATAAAACCAAGACCCAATCCTCCAAAGGCAGACGTCCTGTCTGGTGAACCCCAGCCATAAACAAACTATACAATAGAAGGAGGAAGCTACTAAATGATAGAGCAAAATCCCAAAAAGGGAAGGCATCACTGATCAGTATTAGCAAAAAACTACGGGCACTCATAAAATTGTCTAAGGCCAGCTTCGAGAGAAAAATTGCACAGGACACTAAGGATAATCACAAGGCTTTCTTTAGTTATGTTAGGAACCTGGGCAGTAATTCCCAGATATGCTCAGAATTAGTCCAAAATGACAAAAAATACACTGAACCCACAGAAATTGCCAACATCCTAGCTGACAGGTTCAGCACAAACTCCCCCCCCTTTCCACCAAAAGGGCAAATATCTATCCAGGCAGAGTGCTGCCCCCCTGACATCTCAGATGCTCAGGTAAGAGCCGCCCTCTCCAAAGCAAAAAAACACAGCATCAATGGGACCAGACGGTGTCCCGGGCTGCATCCTACATGAACTCCAAGAAGAGCTAAACCCAAACATAAAACTACTGTTCAATCTCAGCCTTACTACAGGATATGTGCCCAAAGAGTGGCGTACAGCAACAGTGGTCCCTCTCCATAAAGGTGGTGCCTCAACGGATCCTGGAAACTATCGCTTCATAAGCCTGACTAGCTTGGTCTGCAAAGCTATGGAAAGGATCATCGTGGACCTAATAAATAAAGATATTGGGGACCTACAGACACTGGATCCTACCCAGTTCGGCTTTGTTAAGGGCAGATTCTGCCTCTTAAACCTGATTGATTTCTTTGAAACAGTCACCAAGGCCATTGAAGAGGGGAAGGTGGTCCACACAGCCTACCTGGACCTCACAAAAGCCTTCGATACAATACCCCACTCAGGCATTATAGATAAGCTCACCAGTTTAAATATAAACCCCTATGTCACTAGATGGATTGCAAACTGGCTCAAGGACAGAACCCACATGGTTAGAATTGCTGTAGCCATGTCAGACTCCAAACCAGTTGTAAGTGGTGTCCCACAAGGCTCAGTCCTGGGACCTCTCTTGTTCGGTATATATTTCTCGGAGGTACACGCCAACACGGAAGGACTGTGGCTGATCAAGTTCACAGATGACTGCAAACTGGGCACCATAATCGACTCTCCAGTCGACACAAGCATCCTCCAAAAGGGCCTTATAGAAACAGACAACTGGTGCCAGAGCCATGGCCTCAAGCTAAATGCCAAAAAGTGTATAGTCATCCCCTTTGGCAAAAACAAAGTGCCCACAAATTACCACATAGGTGGTAATCCATTAAGTACAGAAGAAGTAATTAGGGACCTGGGGACCCAAGTTGACAGTAATCTCTCATTTGACAACCACGTAGCCAAAGTGGTTAGAAAAACATTTTATATAGCCCACCTAATCATGAAGGGATTTACATCTAGATCAGGGGAGGTCATCGTGCCTCTTTACTCATCCCTCATCAGGCCCATAATTGAGTACAATGCCCTTTTTGGGATGTACCTTACCAGACACCTGCAGCAACTGGAAAGACCCCAAAAGTACCTCACCAAGAGGATCAAAGGGCTCAAACAGATGCCATATGCTGCCCGGTTAAAGAAACTCCAGCTCTACTCAGTGGCATACCACCTGTTCAGAGGCGATCTGTGCCTGACGTATAAAGCCATGTCCAACCCGGAATTAATGGACATGCTGCACCTCAGAAAATCCAAATCCCATCGAGCTACGCTCAAGAGACTTGAACCTCAGCACTGAAATAAATAGGACATGCTGGAGGGACAGATTCATAACCCAGAGGCTCCCTTCACTCTGGAATAAAATCCCAGTCCAGGTTAGGCAGAGTCCCTCATTGACTCTCTTCATGAGGAATCTTGATGAGTGGATGGGAGATCATAGTTTTACCCCGGGTATCACTTCTGTGTCACTGTTAGACAGAGGCACAGTATACTAAGCTCGAAAAAGGGCATAGCAAAATAAATTTAAAATGGGTGGCGAAAGCCAAACACATTCTGGCTAGGCTTATAAATGCCCTAGGGCAGATAGCCTAGTATGAACCTATGAACCTAAGATAAAGATGTTAAGATTTGCACTGGGTGTGACGAGGGTGGACAGGATTAGGAATACATATATTAGAGGATCCGCCCAGGTTGGAAGGTTCGGAGACAAAGCCAGAGAGGCAAGATTATGTTGGTTTGGACATGTACTTAGGAGAGATGCTCAGTATACTGGGAAAAAGATGCTAAGGATGAAGCTACCAGGTTACAGGAAAAGAAGAAGACCTTTTTCGAGGTTAGTATACCGTGCTTTGTCAAGGGCAGATCCTGCCTTTTGAACCTAGTTGACTTCTTTGAAACAGTCACCAAAGCCATAGATGAAGGGAAGGTAGTCCACACAGCCTATCTGGACCTTGCAAAGGCATTTGACACAATACCCCACTCCGGCATCATAGATAAGCTATCCAGCTTAAATATAAACCCCTATGTCACAAGATGGGTCGCAAACTGGCTCAAAGACAGAACCCACAGAGTGAGAGTTGCTGGAGCCATGTCAGACTCGAAACCGGTCACAAGTGGCATCCCACAGGGTTCTGTCCTGGGACCACTCTTGTCCGTTATATACTTTTCTGAGGTACAGGCAAACGTGGGAGGACTATGGCTCACCAAGTTCGAGCGACTGCAAACTGGGCGCCATAATCAACTCTCCATCTGACACAAACATCCTTCAAAAAGGTCTCACAGAGTCAGATAACTGGTGCCAGTGCCATGGTTTAAAGCTAAATGCCAAAAAATGTATAGTCATACCCTTTGGCAAAAACAATGTGCCCACAAATTACCACATAGGCGGAAACCCATTAAGTACAGAGAAAGTTATTAGGGACCTGGGGACCCAAGTTGATAGCAATCTCTCCTTTGAAAACCACATTGCCAAAGTGGTTAGAAAGACCTTCTACATAGCCCAACTCATCACAAAGGGTTTCACAACTAGATCAAGAGAGGTAATCATGCCCCTTTATTCATCCCTCATCAGGCCCATCATAGAATACAATGCCCCTTTTGGGATGTACCTTACCCGACACCTGCAGCAATTAGAAAGACCCCAAAAGTATCTCACCAAGAGGATCAAGGGTCTCAAACAGATGCCATATGCTGCTCGGTTAAAAAAACTCCAGCTCTACTCAGTTGCATACCGCCTACTTCAAGGCGATCTATGCCTGACATACAAAGCTATGTCAAATCCAGAATTAATGGACATGCTCCACCTCAGTAAATCTAAATCCCTTAGAGCCACATGCTCGAGGGACTTGAACCTCAGCACAGAAATAAATAGAACTTGCTGGAGGGACAGGTTCATAACCCAGAGGCTCCCTTCGCTCTGGAATAGAATTCCAGTTCATGTGAGGCAGAGCACCTCACTGAATCTCTTCAAGAAGAATCTCGGTAAGTGGATGGGGGATCGTAGGTTTGTCCCAGGTATTACTGCCGTGTCACTATTAGACAGAGGCACAGTAAACTAAACCTTAAAAAGGGCACAGTATACTCAAATCAAGGGGTGGCGTAAGCCATACAGAATTGGGCTAGGCTTATAATTGCCCCAGGGCAGATAGCCTAGTATGAACCTATGAACCTAAGATAAGGTTTATGGATGTGGTGAAAGAGGACATGCAGGTGGTTGGTGTGACAGAGCAAGATGCAGAGGACAGGAAGAAATGGAAACAGATGATCCGCTGTGGTGACCCCTAAAGGGAACAGCCGAAAGAAGCTGATGACGATGATGATGATGATGATGATGATGATGATGATGATGAATAGATCTTTGCTCATTCCAAAAAGAATATTGCCACTGAGTGCCCAGATATCTGTGAATGTACTATAACCAGACCAAAAGCCATGTTGCTTTTGAGAGACAAGGTGGTATTGGCTGATATACTCAGTGAGTTGCAAGTACAACAATGTTTCCAAAATCTTTTTTAGGGAAATGTAAATGGGCCAAAATCTAATGGACTGGAAGGATTGGGTTTCTAAGGGAGAGGTTTTACAATGGCATTTTCCCAGATGTTTGGTATAATAATAAGTGTAATGTGCAGATTGTAGTTGTGTTTTAGTGTGGTTACAATATAGTGTCTACAGTGATAAATTAACCATGGGTAAATTTCTGTCTATACCAGTGGGGCTATCAAGTTTAATCTGTTCAAGCAGAGGTGGATGTCCTTGGATGTGATAGTTCTGAAGTAGAATGAAGGAATTGATGGAGAAGAGGTGGGAGTGGCAGATGCAATTTGGGATTGATGAGAGAAAGAGATGAGAAGGCTACTTAAATAAAAATGAAATCAGAGGGATAAAAGTGAGATGATGAGGATTTCACAGAAGGAAGGTTATTCCATATTTTAAGACATTAGACATCTTTCCAGAAGTTTTTTTTTTTTTTTTTTTTTTACTACTGGGGTTTGGTATGATTTCATCAGATGACTTTTATGATGGTATGATGGGGCATGCATTTATCATAGTAGGAAGTGCTTTCCAAGGTTGTTCTGCTTTTCTCTGAGGTACAAAAGTGCTTTAAGCTCATAGGTTAAATAGTTGTTAGTTTTAGATATGTGCAGGTCAGTCAGTATAAATGTGAGTAGTTCAGCAGTAGTGTTAGGGTCAGATATGTTCAGAATTTGTGACCAGTTCATTAAAGAGAGGGATGATTTAAGTTTGTTAGTATTATTCTGTGATTTAGGGCAATGGTCACTGAAAGATGGTGGATGCATGGTGATCTTTGCAACAAGAGAAGATTTGTTAGTTAATATGAGAGCTAAGAGGGAGTGATGGAACATGTTGAGGTGAAACATGTCAGTGTCTACTAGGTTGAGTTGGGTCTACTAGGCTGAGATAGATATGAGCTCGGTCAAGTTAAATTGTATAAGAAAACAATTCAGGCTGTTGGAAAAGGTACTGCTACTGACCATGATAAGATTGATGGGCTACAATAGATATGAGCTTGGTCAAGTTAAATTTTATAAGAAGACTATTCAGGTCATTGGAAAAGGTACTAGTACTGGCCATGATAAGTTTGATGGTACTGAGCATGATGAGATTGATGGTACTGATCATGATGTGATAGATTGTACTGAGGATGATGAGACTGATGGCACTGAGCATGATGTGATTGATGGTACTGACTAAGATGCGATTGGCGGTATTGAGCATGATGAGATTGATGGTATTGACCATGATGTGATTGATGGTACTGAACATGATGAGATTGATGGTACTGAGCATGATGAGATTGATGATTCTAACCATAATGTGATTGATGGTACTGAACATGATGAGATTGATGGTACTGACCATAATGAGATTGATGCTACTGAGCATGATGAGACTGATGGTACTGACCATGATATGATTAATGGTACTGACCATAATGAGATTGATGGTACTGAGCATGATGAGATTGATGGTAATGACCATGATGTGATTGATGGTACTGAACATGATGAGATTGATGGTACTGAGCATGATATGATTAATGGTACTGACCGTAAAGAGATTGATGGTACTGAGCATGATGAGATTGATGGTACTGAGCATGATCAGATTGATGATACTAACCATGATGTGATTGATGGTACTGACCATAATGAGATTGATGCTACTGAGCATGATGAGATTGATGGCACTGAGCATAATTAGATTAAAGTCTTCAAGTGTTATGAGATGTTTGATATTATTTTGTGGAGGAAATTATTTCATTAGTAGGTTATTTAGTTTCAGGAGTGAGGAGAGAGGTGGTAGATAAGCTAACCTGAGATGGAGAACAGTATTCTTAAGAAAAGGATAGATGTAATTAGCTTGTTTGCACAATTACTTGTGTTAGTGTTTCCTTGAGCAAGTAGTGGGAGATTTAAATGTGAATGGAACAGAATGAAGGTTCCACATCCTCATCTTGTGCCAGGCCTGGGGTCAAAAAGTACTTGTAACCCGGGGAAAACGTGGTATAAAGAAGGATTGTTAGCCTTAACTCATGATTCTGTGATAGGAGCCATTTCATCCTTATGTAAGGAAAGAAAGGCATTAACCTGGTTAGTTTTGTTTTTTATATGTGTGCATTAATGAGGATACAGGAGAGAGGAGACAAACCTGGGTTATTTTTGATATTACCTCAAAAAAGCAGTATGAGTAAGAATGGTGAATGTTTGCATAGATGTTTGGGCAGGAACAGGAGCAGATTGTTAAATTATAAATGAGTATATATACACAAGGTGTTAATAACTGAAGTAGCTGGAGTGATACGTGTGGCAGAATGTGGAAACGGAGAGAAGATGGAGGATATGTATGGGCTGGTTAACTTTAAATGAAGAGACTATAGCATATTAGTATTTACTAGAACTGGGTGAAGTATGAGAGGAAAGTACTTAGAGTTAAATAATATGATAGATATTGTATGGAACACAAGTGTGTAGTTAGGACAAATAGTGATAAAGAAAAAGATACATAGCATTTTATTTTTATGTTGGAAAGGAGGCAAAACTAGGTAGGAGGAATGTTGATAGTTGTTTGAGTCTGGGAATGGAAAGTAGAATATGTATTATTAAAGGGTGTTGTTATATTGGAAAAAAATGTGTATAGGTAGGAGAAAATCAAAGCAGTGAACTATGGGAAAGGTGGAGAATTGCTGTTGGGAATAGAGAAACGTATGGCAGAAATCATACTCTGAATCAGTCAGTCAACCTGCACATTCTCACTGAGTACGAACATCCACTGGTAAGCTGATATATAAAGTAAGATTTGTGTTCCAGAGATACATATATTTTTTTCTTTTTTTTCTAATAATTTTTTATTAGAGTTTCAAATCAAGCATAAACAATAATAAGTTCTCAATAACAATGAAAAGCTATGTTAATATCAAACATAGTAGAACATGAACTAATTTTCTTATCTATAAAAGGTAAAAAACAAATAAATAACTAACAAAACAGCTATTTACAAAGGGTGCCTGCTAATACACAATAAAACATAAATATAAATGTTCAGTTGATACCATAGATCAATCATTGTTTGTTTAAAAGTTCACCTAGTCCTTTCCATGAATTGTATGAGGAGATAATTCTTGTGGTTCTTGTTATTATTGTAATAATCTCCAAATGGCTAACTTCAGAAGCAATGTGTCTGAATTCATTAAAAGAGGTGATAATATGACTTTTCCAGTTTCTTATTACTTTTCTTGCAACTGACAATATGCTCCACAAACTTGGATATTTCGCCTTTGTAACACAATCAGGTATTGGAGTATTAAAGAGAACCAAGGATTTGGTCAATATAAATTTATCAGAGAATAAAGCCTGTAAGAAATTATTAATTTTTCCCAGTATATTTTAATTTCGACACATTCAAAAAATATATGCTCCCAGTCAGCTTTCTTATATAATTTACATCTGCAACAAGTGATTCTAGTTTTATATATGATTTCTATTTTATGTGGTGTATAAAATGATCTATGCATATATTTCCATGAGAACAGTTTCCATTTAAGTGAAGATATAGTTAGTTTAGATGAATTTAAAATTAATAGTTTATCTTCTTCACTTGGGAATTTTTTGTTTATATTCTTAAAATAGTTCCAGTACAATTCTTTAACATATTGCACCTCTATTCTTATTGTTTTATATGTTTTGGAAAATATGTTGCTCCTTTCTATTTTTGCTGTATAAGAATCATTAAAAAATCAATAAATGTTGGGATAGATTTTTTATTTGTTAGTTGTATAATCTCTGTTCTTTTTTTCAACATATTGTACACAATTTTGAACATGTAACCATAGTTCTTTCTCCATATTAAACTTATCTAGTATACATTGGGCTGATAATGTTTTCTCTTTATGCATAAATTGAGACGACTATAGTAAATTATTTTCTTTAAAACTTTTCTTAACCAATTCGTTGGAAGATGTTTTGTGTATAAGCTATTGAAAAAAATAAGAAATAACCATGCTTTATACGATGGATTTTTCAGTAAAAATGTTCTGCATGTTCTTATTGTTGTATTAATTATGTCTGAGTTAGTTTTAGGATTAGAATTATTTATAAATTCCTCTTTTAGTATCCAATAAATGGAATTAGGTGGCAATATAGATTTATTAGGATGTGTCAAAAAAGTAGATTGAGTTAAAAAATATCCAAAAATAGATTTCCGTTTTGCAGTATAATAGGGATTTGACCATAAGATTATTGTTTTGGTGACAGTAGCAATGGAATATAATGCAAGGTCTGGTAGACTAATACCCCCATTTGACCAGTCTCTGATATGATTATTTAGTGCTATTCTTGGTTTATTAGGAAACCATAAGTATTTTAGGGTTAAAGAGTTAAATTTCTTTATAATGGTTTTGGGAGGAGTTAAAGAAAGAGATTGTACTATATATAAAAATTTAGGAAGAATAATCATTTTAATAATAGAAAGTCTCTCATCCATAGTAAATAAGTATTTATACTTATAAGGCTTTCTATATTTTCCAGGCTAGACTCATAGTTTATATCTATTATATTTTTAATGTTTTCTGCAATAGCTATTCCTAAATACTTTAACTATTGTTCTTTTGCTAGATATTTCTTAAAATTTTCTTGTATATCTTTATTACCATAATTTATAGGCATTATTTCCATCTTATTTACATTGAAAGTAAGTCACAATTTACTTTGAAAATCTTCTATTATGGTAAAAAGAGTTGTGAGAGTTTTATTATAATCTTTTAAAGTCAAAAGAATGTCATTGGCAAATAGCTGAATCTTGACTATTAAATCTTTATTCCTTGGCAATCCTTTAATGTCAATATGTGATCTTATAAGGTTAGCAAATGGATCAATAACTAAAGTAAACAATAATGATGAGAGAGGGCATTGTTGCTTAGTTCCTTTTATTTTTATTGGTTCTGATGTAAATGGGCCTATTTAATATATGCCTGTGAATTAATATATAAAAGGTTAATGAGCCATATGAAGTTATTGGAAAAGTTGCTTTCTTCTAGTACTAATGAACGATACTTCCAATTTACAGAATTGAAGACACAGTTAATATCAAGACTTACTATTGCTAAACTGTCTTTTGTTTTATTGGCCAAATCAATTAGTGGCATTTTTTAGTATTATCATATATATTCCTATTCAGAATAAAACCCATTTAGCCATTATCAATTAAAGAGGGAATAAAATGTTTTAATCTGTCTGTATGTATAGCCATAAATAATTTATAATCAACGTTCAACAACGAAATTGGTCTATAAGATTTTATTGGATCTTTATCTGTCTTTAATATTGGGGTGAGGAGAGAGTGATCCTGGAAGGGGGGAACTGCTTCTAAGTTCTTAACCACATTAAAAACATCAAGTAGCATATTTAGAGGTTTTTTTATCATTAATTTATAAAATTCAGGGATAATAGTATCATTGCTGGCAGCTTTATTTATTTTTACTTTTTAATATGTGATTTTAATTCAGAAATTGAAATAGGTTTATCTATAATTTTAATCTAATCAATATTTAGTTTTTTCTTAGTATATTTCTTTATGATTTTTTTTTCATTAGAGTCTATTAACATGTTTTCCTCATTTATTTTTGCAAAGTAGTCCTTAAACCCTTTTAATATATCATCAAAATCTGAAACATTTTTTTTATTTTTGAAAGGTGAAAATATTTATCTAATATGATTGGACTTATTATATATTTTAGTTCTCATAGCCAGCTAATGCATATACCTTGGATTAACTGTATGATTTATGATTACCGTTCTCTCTAAATGTATCTTTGTTTTGTGATTTAAAATCTCTAAGTACTTATAGTTCATTTATTTGTTGTAATTTATCTGGGTTTGTATTTTGACTATTGAGTTGTAGCTTATCTATTTTTTCTTGTAGTTCTATCAGATCTTTATCCCATTGTTTTTTCTTATAAACATACCAAGATATGCTTCTGCCATAAATATATGCTTTAAAGGCATCCCAGATGTATATTCTAGAAGTATCTTGAGTGTTATTAGAATCTAGACAAATTCCAATCTCTTTTTTTAGAAGTGATTTAAACTCTTTTAAATTAGCTATGTGCGCAGGTATACATCTTATTGGATTTCTAAAATTTTACTTTAGTATGAGTTATTGCATTATGGTCAGAAAGCAGACTTCTTATAGTCTTTACTCTTTTTAAACTATTTTTTTAATCCATGGATAAATATATTCTATCAATTCTTGCTTGTGTCCCATGTCTGTGAGAGTAGTGTGTGAAGAAGAGCAAATCTGGGACTGTATAATCTTGAATGTGTCTGAGTTGTACTAGATCAATAATTTTTTTAAGTTCTTTAGCCGATGGAGAGAGTTTTCTTTCTTTGAATTTTCCTCTTTTGTTATACAATTGAAATCTCCTGCTATTATAAGACTGCCTTTTAATTGATTTATGAATTGTTCCATTTGTTTCTTTACACTTCTTACTCCTATTCCAGGAAACCAGAACAGATTTATGAGTGTGTAATATTTTCTGTTCATTTCCAGTGTAACTGAACAAATTAGGCCTTTATCATCTTTATAAGTATTAATTATTTTAGGTACAGGGATGGGGTTTTTCCATAGTATTGTTACACCTCTTCTTTTTTTGAGTATGATGTGAGCTTGATAGCACAGTATACAGTATTTGGGATTGAGCCTATTAATATCAGAATGCAGCAAGTGTGTCTCTTGTAAAAAGATAATCTGGGAATTGAGTGATCTTAAGTATCTAAATAAATTCCTCTTTTACAGCTGTTATTTAGGCCATTAATATTTAATGATATACAATTTAAACATATCATTATGTTAAGTCAATGGGGTTAGGACATCTTTTTATAGAATTTATACAATGTATATTTTTTGTAATCACTCCTCTATAAATTGGTAACTCATAAATGAATATGTAAGTATTGACTAAGCTTATATATACAGAAATTACATGAAAGATTTTTATAGACACTCTGAGCCTTGAATTAGCTCTTATTAACTGTAAAAATAACATTACACAAACTTTCCCCTCCCACCTAGAGTCTAAAACTCCCTGCTCAGATAATAATACTATCCAAGCATTTCCTTCCACTCAACAGTAAATAAAGAAGATGTAACACTCACTCTGCTACAAATTCCGTAATTATTCTTATTATTAAGTATAAGAGTTAACAAAATATTATCATTAATTCACTCTCTAGGACATATAATAAATTAATAGAGATTGAAGGATAATCCTTATTCATCTTATATTTGTCAACATTTTGTTGTTAAACAAAATAAATAAATTCAAGAAGAAAAACATATAAATCATAGTATAGGAGAATAAATATAAGTACTTTCTGTTAATTTTAGATTTCATTCAGCTTGCTGAGAATAAAATCTTTACTTTAAAACATATTTATACATCATAAGTACTTACTTATTTCGTACTTTATCATTACCTCTTCCTTCTCTACTCACTCCTCTTTTCAATCCCCCTTTTTTTGTTATTGATATGTGAGAGAAGATAGTTAAATTCACATCTGTTTTATAACACGCATGAAAACTACCAAGTTATATCATCCTAAATAAGAATAGTATGAATTGTGTATATGAACAAAATACTTTAACCAACAACTTTACATTTCTACATGTGATTTTATACAAACATACCATCAGGATAAACTTATTACATGCTTTTTCTTCATTCAACTTAAATATAAGTTACTTCTCTTAATATACCTATTTATATAACATTACACAATTTGGATTTAATATATATATATATATATATATATATATATATATATATATATATATATATTTCTCCTCCTTCTCACTTCCTTTCTTCTCCTTTTACTCTTTTTTTACCATAAGATTTTTAAATGTTTTGTGCTTTTATATATGAAAATATACTGCATAAGGCTAACACTATTTGCAGAGCACTTAGTACTCATCTTCCTTCAGAACATAAATGGAGAGGCAAACAGAACTCTTAAATACTAGCAATGACATATCAGTGAATCATTATTTTTAATACATTGATTACTATTCTTTCCTGAAAAATGACATACAATACATTGTTGTTGGTTTGAGAATACGATAATACCATTGTTATGTTTAACACAATGTTTAGTAAATGTAATATTGTGTCCACAGTAATTTATATATCATATCTTGGCTTACATCTAAATAATTATGACACTCATTCAACTTTCATAACTTCTGTTCTATAAAGAATAAGGACTAGGTACATCCCATATTTGTTAATGCATTAAATGTCTAAAAAAATGACAATATGGTAATCCTAACTAATATGCCACAATTAATACTGCCAAATGCAATATCATGTTATTAATACCTTTGAAAAATTCCATCTCTTCAAAAATAATGCATCTATCAAGATTACTAGTGGGTTATCAAAGGTTACTAAAGTTAATAAGAAGTAGGATTGTCTACTATAAGCTTTTGGATACTCAGCTTCCATTTAGCTTGGAAATAACTTAAAGACAGTCCCCTGGATTCAATAAACTCCATGCAGGAATAGTTCTATTCCTGCACGGAGTGAACCATGTCCATTTACCCTTACCTTTAACATCAGCATGCCTTACATATTCATGAAGGTGTGTTGCTACTGCTGCTAAGGCTAAATGGACATGAACACTAATGAGTGCAAGGGGCATGTTTAGGTAGTGCATGCACATCTAACATGCTCCCTGCACTCAGAATGTGCCATCCATCACCTTTTTAAAAGCATTGCAGTGTCCATGGACACTGAAATGAAATAAAATGAGTATTTCACTGTCTGCAGACACCGAAATAGATAGGGGAGCAAGAAGGCAATGCAGGGGGTGTGTAACAGGTTCTTCACACACCTCCTGCATTGTAAAAGTGCCATACAGCCATAGCCCACAACTGTACAGGTTTCCATAGAATGCCCAGATGCCTGACTCACATACCTCTCAATCTCCTAGAGCAAGAAAGTTGTACAAAACCATAAATAATGGGGGGACAAAGGCACAAAAATAGGGACACTTTTAAAATATTGCACTTACAAACCCAGAAAGCTGCTAGAATAAAAGGTTTGCATTAGCATGTACTTACTGAAGGGTATGAAGACTGAAACCCAAATGTCTGCAATACTAAAAGTGCCATACAGACATAGCCCTCAACTGCACAAGTTTCTGCAAAATGCCCAGATGCCTGCTTCACATACCTCTCAACCTCCTAGAGCAAGAAATCTGTAAAAAGCCATAAATAATAGGGGGGGGGGACCAAGGCACAAAAGTAGGGACACTTTTAAATATTTCACTTACAAATCCGGAAAGTTGATAGAATAAAAGGTTTGCATTAGCATGGATTTCCTGAAGGGTATGAAGTCTGAAACCCAAATGTCTGTCAGTATGTTCTGATGTTCTGAGTTAAAACCCAAGTGATTTGTCAATGATGTGCTAGATAACCACAGTCATACTTCCTAAGTTTGTAAGAGCAATAATTAAAATCTGTCCCTATGTGTCCCTTTACAATTTCCCTTACTGTGACTGACAAGGAGTACAGATACATGTAAATAAAGTGGGGTTATTATTTTTTTTTACCATCCTAAGGTATGTTTAAGTGTATTTGAGTGGGTGTGCATGTTATGGACATTTGCTCAGCATTGCTTAAACAATCCATAGGAGATAAATACAAATATACAGCTATAATCCTCATAGTGTAGTGGTTAAAGTCCTGGCTTTGCATGCAGGTGTTTACAGTTCAAGTACCAAGTCAAGCACTTTTTTTTACATGGGAAAGCGGTGTTATTTTTTTTTGTTGTTATTCCGGACAAGGTTCCACAGAGCCTGTTTTCAGTGGAGGTTTTCCGGGGAGAAATGCTCCAGATGCATTGAATTGGAATGTGGGAGAAACCGAGTAGGAAGGAGGAGACGCAAAGAACACAGGAGAAAATGAAAACCACACAAGCACCAACCCCAGCCAAAGAACAACCGGAGAACATCTTGCTGTGAGGCGACAACATTAACCGCTGCACCACTGTTAAAAGTATTATTTAAATTTTAAATGATGTAGTAATTGATACTTATCAACCAGGGTAGTGTTGCTGGTCTAAAATGTAAGTGTGAGTGCATATAACATATGAAATCACCCATGTATACACAAATGTCTCGTACAGTATATTCACACCCCATCGTAATGTAATGAAAGTACATAGAGGCACGTCATGTAAAGTAAATCATATACACTTACTAATATGTCAGTAAAGATTAATGAAGTCATTATCCAGGTTAGCATGCTCAGCTATGTTTAGCCGATGTAATCATTGCTTAAATGTGAATGCTAAGCAGCAGTCAGCTCAGTTAAATGGATTTGTGCATGTTAAGCAATACTCAGCAATTACCCCTTTAAGCACTGTTCAACCCAGCTTAACAGGTTTGCTCAGCATTTTCAAAATGGTCCAATGATGGCAAATGGCAAGAATGTGACCTTATTTAAACCATGCAGGTAGGAATACAGCTACAACATGTTGTAGTTTGATTTCTGCAGGAGCATGTCTGGCGTTGGAGAGGGAGTGCACTTCCGGGCGCAGCCCTAGGGCATCCTGGAGTCCAGGGTCAGGGCTGGACTCCTCATAGAACACCATAATGACAGACTGCTGCAGGGCCAGTACCTGGGCTCTCTGTACAAAGTGGAGGCCTGGGACCATCTGTCATGTGACCTCACCAGTGCCACTGGAATCCACTGAACTGGTGAGTAGGTATGGCACCATTATGCCAACATAAGGTATAAGAAGGGGGAGCTCTTGGCCCAATGGATCCAAGATGCTTGGGACCAGCATGCTCCAGCAGTTTGTAAGTGTCCCAGATATAGCTCTACCAAATTGTAGCCTGAGTATATGATAGTCGGGTATGCATAATGTTTGTTTTTCACCCCTACAGCTGCAGAAGACAGGGCTATAAACACTGAGTCCCACGCTGACAGACTGACAAGGATGCGCCAACAGGCTGGATAGTAAGGATCTATCTTGCAGTATCTAGTGCCATAAAGCAGAATGAGTACATTGCTTACTGCCAGTAGGTATATTTTGTACTGTGTCTAATGAATAAAACATGTGTCACACTAATACTTATCCACAGTATGTCCATTAATAAAAGTGTTTTTACACTGTAATAAAAATATACAACAAACTGTTGTGTTTACTCTGGTATGTTGTTGCATAAATAGTATGTGTACAGGTTCTTTACAGCAGATATGGTGTTGACAGCATGAAATAACTGCGGCTGTTCTGGGAAACAGCTAGCATGCATTGCAGTCTTATGTTAACATTTGCTTTCCAGACTGTATTATTTCAAAGGAGCAATACACAGTACAATAACTATCTGCCATGCATGAATTTCAGGATTACAAGGTCAGACTGCCAACCCAGAGAGTATTAGTCAGAAATCAGTCAAGCAAAAATCTGTAGTTTCCTAGTAGCTCATTGTAATGGAAAATAGCATTGTTGTTCATTTTAGCACACCCAGACATGGTTCAAATCCAGGGAGTGGTACTTAGATGTGTGCATATATACACAATAGAAGCCCTGAATATTTGTAGAAACAGTCAGAGAGTGTTAACAGATATTTTTTCCACAGGTATCACAGGTAAAGGAATGTGTGCAGTAGCTGTATGAAGGGTATACTAATACAGCTGAATGTGTGTAGAAACAGTCAGAAAGTGTTAACAGATATTTTCTCAACAGATCTCACAGGTGAATACATGTGTGCAGTAGCTGTATGAAGGGTATACTAATACACCTGAATATGTGTAGAAACAGTCAGAAAGTGTTAATAGATATTTTCCCCACATGTCTCACAGGTAAAGAAATGTGTGTATTAGCTGTATGAATGATATACTTCTTCTTTCGACTTTTCCCGGTTAGGAGTTGCCACAGTGAATCACCTGTCCACTCAAGATTGGCAGTAGAGTCTTACGGTGTCAAGTTGCCAGCCCAGCGCTCAACCTTTCACGAAAGACACACACATGCACGCACTCATGCCTAGGGCAAATTTAGAGTGTTCAATCCACCTAAAGCATGCCTTTGGGATGTGGGAGGAAATCGGAGCACCTAGAGGAAACCCATGCAACCACAGGGAGGACATGCAGACTCCGCACAGAAGACACCCCAGCTGAGGGTCGAACCAGAGAACCTCTTGCTGTGAATGAAGGATATACTAATACATCTGAATATGTGTAGGAACAGTCAGAAAGTGTTAACAGATATTTTCTCTACAGCTCTTACAGGTAAAGAAATGTGTATAGTAGCTGTATGAAAGGTATACTAATACATCTGAATATTTGTAGAATGATTCAGAAGGTGTTAACAGCTATTTTCTCCACAGGTCTTACAGATTAAGAAATGTGTGTAGTAGCTGTATGAAGGGTATACTAATACACCGTGTACAACTGTTCAACCCATATGCCTGCAAATGACAGCAGGATAAGTACATACATAATTTCCTCTCCCCGATACATGTCTCACACTGTCACGCTGTTACAGCTAGTGGTCACTGCTGCCAATAAACCTGGACACAGATAGGAATCCAGGGAAGTATGTCAGTAGCAGACACACCACAGCAGTGCAGAGTACCCCTACTTTGTCAGATATGTAACCCTGACATGTACAATCCCCCTCTAGTAATGTACCTATAGTTGTCACAGTCTGCCCCATACCATTACAGGTTGACAGTTTAACATGTATGTTTGTGCTTCCCAAGCTATGGGCCATAGGTAGATGTAAAGTGAGGGCAGACCTCTAGAGAATTGAGCAGTACTGTTGTGAAAAATAAAAGCCTATCCAGTTGTTAATGGACTTTACTTCTCTCCCCCCACCCCTTGTCTCCATCATTAATTATTATTCATATACTATGGGTATGTTTTTCTCAAAACCTAATGTTGGGACATGTGTTCCATTATTGTTCATATAATTAATTTGTTGCATGCTAACATACCTTGTTCAAATACCATTGTTGGTAGCCTGTTGCCATCATTGTTACTGGCATGCTGTTACAATGCTTACTGTTGTTCCATTTATGCATGTGTTCTGTTTACTATGTAACTGTTTCAAATCTGTTGGTTTTGGTGAGTGGGAACACCCATGCATGCTGTTATAACTAATTTTGCAATGTGTTGTTCATGATTAACCAATATATCTGGGAAAACCACAACACCATAGCACATTTGGGAAGGCAGATCCCGGTGGATCTGCCTGTCCCACCCAATCTGGCCATGGCACCTGGCCCCAGCATATCTGGGACCCAACCCAGAGCATCCTCCTCCACTGGTCCTGCACCAGCTTCAGGTGGAACAGCCTCAGGGGATGGGGCCCATCCCCCCTGGGTGCAGAGGAAGAGAGGAGCCCGTCACCCGCAGAATATTCTGGGGTATGGTGCACAGCATAATCTGCTCTGATTTGGGTGGGCAGTTGCGCCAGATAGGGGGCTTCTTGGAGCACCTGGAAAGGCAGGCTGCCCCTCTTGTTCAGCCCCCACCACAGCAAATTTCAGGGCCGGGAAGGTGCAATGGTGACTGCCCATGTGTGGAGACCTCAGTCCCACTGTATCCATTTGGGGGATCATGGGCATCTGATTCCCAACCATCCTTCCCGTCCAAGGTGTTTACCCTACTCATTTGTCATATACCATCCCTGTCTGCTGTCTTGTGTGTCTTGTCTGTCTGCAAATGCTAGCTATCCTGCCAAACCTGCCTCCCCAAACATACCTACAGCCCTTCCCCAACATCCCACTCTCACCTAAAAAAATAAAAGGAATCTGCCCCACAAAAAAAAAAATCATTGCCCCATACATAGCTGTACATTTTCCCCCATGTACAGTGAAATTAATCAATCTATCCACAAATTATTCTACAAATGTCTGTTGCCAACACGCCTCCCTGTGGGGTGTGAGGCTGCAAATTCCAAATTCTGCACATTATTCACAGCTGTTGCTGCAGAAGAAATGAAGGGCTATGGGGCTTTCTTACACCTGTCCAGCAGATTTTTAGCTGCTTTTCTTAATGTTTTACCTCATGCATGGCCCAAATTCACCACTTTCCTATCAAACTTTTTTTCTTTAATTAAAATTAGCGCAGGTGTAAGTGGTGCTAAGTGAAGCAAAGAGGGCTTATCCATCTGTTAGCATCGCTAAGCTCTGAGCAAAACCACACAAGCCTGCTTACAACTGCCTTAATCCCTCTGTCTCCATCAGCTCTTGTTCTGCTCAGCAACAAAGTAATCAGCCCTGCCAAGTCTCAAACCCAACATGCTGTAAACTACAATCACAATAACATACCACTACACCATCTGAACTGTGAAAATTTGAAATGATTTTACAAAGATATCATGCACTTTGGTCATTTAACATTAATGACAAAAAAATCATAACTTCCATTTCTTGAACCCAGGACCATGTACACTACAATCACAACAATATACCTCTCCTCCATTTGAGCTGTAGGAATTAGCAATGTTTTTGCAAATATATCATGCACTACAGTCATTTAACACAAGGGGAAATATATATCCCTAGTACTCTAGTACTCATATACATATATGTGTATATATAAATACATATATATATATATATATATATATATATATATATATATATATATATTTATGTGTATGTGTGTGTGTGTGTGTGTGTGTGTGTGTGTGTGTGTGTGTGTGTGTGTGTGTGTGTGTGTGTGTGTGTGTGTGTAGATATAAATGTATATATACACATAAACAACCTCTTACTGCAAGACATCTGCAAAAAGCCTGACAAAGTGGGGGTGGTAAGGGGAAACAATAGTGACATCTTTGAATTATGGGTGTTATATGCATAGAAGTCTGCTAGAGTAGCATGGTTTGATTTAACATATAATTCCTGATAGATTCCAGGTCTGAAACACAATTGAATGTCATTATTTACTGATGTCAATTCTCACGTCATTCCAGTCATTTGTCAAAAACCCACAACTGTTATGGGGAACAGACCAAACATATGAGCTACGCATTTGGACAGTGTCTAGACATCTGGACACTGGAGAGGTATGACTGCAGTCATGTAACAGAAGAGAAAAAACAGTGAGAGCTGCCAACCATTTCACCCAGCACCTTCTGAAACACAGTAGGACCAACACAACACTACCCCAAGTCAGCTATGGGGAATTACCCATGCATTTCCAAATATATCATGCACTACAGGGATGGAACTGTAGGGAAAAGCAGATACTGGTGCAAAAATGTCCACCCACATCCATTTGCACCACAGTCACACAACATACCAGTATCCCAAATGAACTCTAGAGTTGAACGACTGTTTGAACAAGCATATCCTGATTGCCAGTCACACACTACACCAACATATACTGGCCCAACTCTAAGTCTACTGGGAATCCTGAGGTGTTACAGGACTATTCTTAGCCTGCCCCTACAAATATATTCACCTGACAGACCACCAGCAACTGTAGCAGCATGCACAGTCAGATAGAAAAGGATCTATGACACTCACATCTGCTACTCTCCCTACTCAGCCCAACAAACATTTACACACAACACTACTACACAATCTTAGCAGTCTGTTAACAATGGCCAGACATACATAACTCTTAGTTGTACAGATTTCCACAGAATGTCCAGGGAGTGGGACAATATTTATGGCCACTGTCACATACCACTTCCAGAAGTCTGCTAAGTCACTGGGATGTTACCAGGAGTGCAATCATTAATAATGATATACCGTACCTCTGAACCTCTTACTGCAAGACATCTGGACAAACCATGACATACTTGGGGGACAGGGGGCCAGAAAAGGTCCATATCTCAGATAATGGTGTTACAAACTGAAATAGTTGCTGGTGTTACAGGGTTTGTTGTAACATAACATCCCTGGAGGATATGATGCCAGAAACACTAATGGATGTCAACATTTACTGATTACAGTCCTCACATTATCCTACTGATTTCACAAAAACAGAAGTTGTCTGAGGAGCACACCAAACATAACAGGCAAATCTCTGGGCAGTCTGTGGACATCTGTACAGTTGAGAGGTATGCCAGAGACATATCACTGTCAGAAATCAAGTCACGCAGAAATTCATGTCCAGACAAACCCTATTAATCTAGCAATCTTTTATGTGTATAACAGCAATACTTACTTTTACAATCTGTACCCAATTCTGGAGCTTGTCCCCCATGTTTTTGGGCTGTCTCCACATGTCTTGCCCTGAGAGGTATTTCCACCTACTGTCTGTGATGCTGTAGCCTCCACACCTCCATAATGTCCTCCACACAGACAAGGAAAAGGGGCAAGGCCTACATGAAGGACTTAATTATAGCACTGTGTTGCTATGGCATTGGCTAATGGAAAGACAACACAGCTGCACTGGATGCAAGTAGCAAGTGGGAGACACCAGTGGGTGCACAGGCCATCACCTGCTCATGAGCATTACCTGCAAAAGGCATGCTGCTGCATATCCAACACAGGTCTGAACCCATCTACATGAAGACAGACTGCAATTACACAAAGTTAACCATTTGCATTATTCTGAGGAAACTCTTCAGCACTATAAGAGGTATGTCAATCACGTAAGTTTGTAATGGAATGCAGAAGGGGGATGCAAAAATGTCAAATAGGACATTAAACACTATGTTGTAACATGACCTGCTGGACTCACATGCTGATGTCTGGCACCTATGGCTATTCCTGCTTGCCCTGTCTGCATTGACATGGATCACATCTCTGGCCCCTGAGTCACCCCAGCAAAGGTCAGCTCATGTATGACTACTACTGGAGTGTCTGTTGTCCAATACTGAGTGTGACACTGCTAGGCCAACTACCTGGGATGTTGTAAATATTCATATGTCACCTGTGAATGCTACTATGATACATATGCTTATTTTACAAATGTAAGAGACTTATATAGGGTATGCGCATAGTACACAAGAGGTGCAGAAGTGTCTGTCAACTGTATTTGATATACTGAGCCCATACCTGACAACTGTCCAGAGTTTTGTAGACTGAACACATGTCTGCCTCATATTTGTAGTCAATGTCTCATACAGTTGTATATTTTCTGGCACATCACTGGCAACCCATTAAGGACTGAAGTCATAATATAATAGCATACATTTGATTGTCAGATGTCATGTCCTGTGGAGAAGACCTGTGAATGCAACACCATCTTTGCTGGCAACTAAGTGTGTTTCAGCTAGATTCATAAAGTGACACTATTGTCCGGCCTTTGCCCACCAGTGGTATGTGCTTTGTGCAGATGTCTTGATCTAACAGGAGCTAGGTGTCTTAGCATGAAACCCATGTCAATGCAAGCATACCTTCTCCTGTAGGATGCTGACATCTGTGCAGTAACCGACGCCTGCTTTGTAGCTGTGGAGAGCACACTAACCTTGCCAAGTTACTCATCCCATCATACATTTAAACCCCAAATGGAGGGCTACAAAGCCACAGGAGGTGGAGTGTTGAACAGTATCATACACATACACACCTCCAGGCTGGCCAAACAGTATGATGCTTGGGAGACTTCCCGAATGCAGTTAACAGTTGACAAAACACCTACTCAAATCATAGCTAGCTACAGGCCTCCAACTATGACTATGGACACCTATTGGGACTTGCTGGAATCTGTCAGGATTCAATCATATACCCTGCTCCTGGTTGACTTCAACTACCCAACCATAGTGTGCATGACCTATGCCACCTGAACATGAATGCACATAGTTTCCTCGGCTTTGTCAATGACAATGCAGTGGATCAGCCAATCAGCACTCCTATGACAGTTGGAATATCCTGTACCTGGTCCTAACCAACATAAGTAACCACTGCAGCACTCCTACAGTATCATCCTCCTTGGTAAGATCTGACCTCATAGCCATTTTAGGAGCAAACACAATTAACTTTACACAAATGACTATAAATCTCCTCAATGTAGGTAGAAGTAGCTTTACAGCCAATGTCCCATTGGTTGGAACAAGCAGCAGTGTCCAGGCACACACCACAGTACTATGGGGGCACCTACATAGCTGTATGGACTTAGCAATACCTGACAGAACAACATCATCTACCTCAAGGTAGGATAAACATCCATGTTTGACAGCAGCAATACCAAATACCATAATAGGTAGAAATAATTGCTGGACAGGGCCAAAAAGGAAGCAATGTCACCTTGGGCTGTACAAGCAAATAAGGTCACAGGTGAATTACCCTAAGGCTATCTTTGAGTGCAAATTGGACACATTCACCAAGGCCAATCACTAGGCCTTCAACATGTATTTGCAATCTCAGAGGCAACACACAAACTGCTCTGTAGTGGTGGTCAATAACACCACATACACGTATGGCAGAGATATAGGCAATTGGCTGCAGGCAGGTGAAGTGTGAACATCACCCCCTGTCCCCCCATTGGTACACGTGTGCATGCACAGCATCTGCCCTCCTCCCCTCATCAGCAAGCAGGTCCGTAATGCCCTCTCAATGGCAACACACAGAAGTCTCCATAGCCCTGATACCATCCCTGGCTGCATCCTACATGAACATAGGCATGGGCTCTCAAGATCCATTCTGCACTGTAGTCAAAAAAAGCCTGAACACTGGTGTCATCCCATCTGTACAGAGGACAGCCACTGTCATCCCTATACACAAAGGGGGAGCAATCCACCGATCCAGCCAATCATATGCACATCAGCCTAACTAGCCTGCTCTGCAAGAGCATGGAAGGCAACATCAAGGACATTATGAACAGGGACATCAGCAACATCAAAATGCCTGAGCCCACACAGCATGGTATTGTCTAAGGGAGATCAGGCCTGTTAAACCTGGTCAATCTTTCTGAAGTGGTCAACAAATACAAGGATAAGGGGAAGATGGTGAACAATGCCTACCTTCACCTAGCACAATTATTTCACAATAATCCCCAGGCATCCAGGATACATACACCTATACAACTAGGCATCAACCTGTATGTTACCAGATGGGTAGCTAACTGGCCCAATGATAGTACCCACTCGGTCAAAGTTGTGGAACCCACCTCTACTAGTAGAGTCTTCCAAAGCACTGTACCCCAAAGATTGGTCTGGGGGCATCTACTGTTTGCAGATATACATATCTGAGGTACAGGACAGAAGCAGTGGTCTGTAGCTGATCAGATGGGCAGATGCTTGCAAGCTGGCCACTGTCTTACATTACCCTACTGATGTGAGCATCCCCCAAGAGGCCCTCACCCAATTAATGACTGGTGCAAGAAGAATTTCCACAAACTGAATGTCAGGGGAGGCATCATTCTCCCTGCTGTGGCAGATGTCATCCACACTAATTATGACAGTAATAATGTACTGAGCATGCAACCAGGTGTGGGGCAACTTGTGCACCAAAGTTGGTAGAAACCTGACAGTTTCCCACAGTGTGGGCACCATTGTAAGGAAGGCTGTCTACAAGGCCCACCTCACAAATATGGGTATGTCATCCAGGAACCAGGAGGCCACAAAATCCCTGTACTCCACCCTTATCAGACACATTACCAAATACAATGGCTCCTTTGGCATGTTCCTTGCCAAGCAAATGCAGCAGTTGCAGAAACCACAGAGGTTCCTGACCAGGCAAATCCAGTATCTGTAACACCTATCTAATACAGGTAGGCTGAAAACCTTGTCTCTGTACTCAATCTCATACAGACTGATCATATGTGACCTATGTCTGGCATACATGGCCATTTCCAGACCAGCATTGATGGCATTTCTGCATATCTGTAAGACAAACCCCACTCACGCATTACACACCCAAGGTCTTCACTTGATCTGTGACATGTATAGTACTTGTTGGCAGGAAAGTGTAGTGTCCCACACAATACTGTGACTGTCTATAATATACACTCCCTCCCCATGTCTAGCAAAGTACGTGTATAGTCCTCTTGAAGAAGAAGCTGGATGACTGCATGGGAAATGGATGGGACACCCCTGTGATTCTGCAGATGTACCAGCTGGACAGGGGAAACAGGTGCTGGTTTGGAAGGGACATGGGTGAAAGTCTGGGCCAGGCTTATGAGGGCATCAGGGCCAATAGCCCAGTATCATCTTATGAGGCTATGTACCAAGTACTTTGCATGTTTCTTGTATATATTGCAGACTGTTCTGCAATGTTGTCTGAAATGAATCCCCGTGAGTCTGAACCGTGTAGGTACTGCAGTGATAGTGTATAGTCTAGTCCTATCATCAGTTATCATCACATATCATTACACTTTATTATTGTGTGTGGTCTGTATAGCAGTAAATCATCTCTTACAGTACATGCATATGCACTTGGTGACACTGTATAGCTCACTCCAATAACCTTGGTACTTGCCACAATTACCATTCTGCTACTAGGCCCATCACACACCAGGATTTGTCACCCTTTGTTGTGAGTCTTACAGTAGCAGTGAAATAGATAGATTGCAGCAGGCAGAACTACCGTGAGGTCTGCCCTGAAAGGCCCATAGGTGTCACAGCTGTACCAGACTGTACTAGGAGTGTGTGTGTGTGTGTGTGTGTGTGTGTGTGTGTGTGTGTGTGTGTGTGTGTGTGTGTGTGTGTGTGTGTGTGTGTGTGTGTGTGTGTGTGTGTGTGTGTGTGTGTGTATGAGAGTGTGTGTGTATATCAGCAAACATAATACTGCAGGGTATTAATTCACATATGTTGTCTTCCCCTCACAGGAGAACACAGGGGTTGGTGTCCCTCTCCTTCACAACCCGATGTCAGTGTCTTAGCAGACTCCCATGATGATGGTGGTCATAGTGAGACAGAGGTGGGGTTGTTGGTACCTGAATTTGTGCCATTGTTTGGTATCCCACTTTCACCCACCATGTCCCTGCACACAGTCAGTATGCCCACACATACCCAGTCCACAGCAGCCACGGATAATGGACATGTTAAGGGTGGTGGCATGGAACAGGCTAGTGTGTTAAGTATGGTGAGTGTGAGTGTAGACACCAGCCATAGGCAGAGAGCAGGTGAGGTCACACACAGGCAGTTGGACAGGGATGCTCAACAGAGGACTGCTACCCATCAAGCCCCTGTCACAAGTGCCACAGCAGGTGTCACCAGATGAATGTCATGGTCTGTCATGGAGGCACAGGTGCGTACTGACTGCAACAACAGACAGATTGTCAGGGTTATGAATGCTCCATGAATCAGGGACATGGATCCAGCACACAGCAGTTACCATCAGGCAGGTACAGCACCACCTGTTGGGGGGGCCTGGCGGTTCCACTGATACTACTGGAAGAACAGTTACGTGTCCCTGCCGAGAAACACACACACACACACACACACACACACACACACAATGTCAGCCATATGCTCAGCTCCGTAGGCACCTCTGGCAATCAACACCACACCCTGTGCATGTGATGATAATTGTCTGTACAACCCTGTTATTCATACCACACATTGATGCATATACATGCCACAGGGGTAACTATGGTACAGTAGGTAGCAAATGTCAGCTGCAATGCTGTGCTGTGCTGTGGCAGTAGTTAAGTATGGGTAAAGGTGTGTGTGGGTTACCTTGTTAGTCATGATGCTATTGTGCTGTTGTACTCTGACTGACTGTAGTAGTGTCATTGTTGTATTCTGTTGTGTTTCCAGTCTGTGTGTTTGTTGGCTGTGGGCCTGCTGACAGCAAGCTATAATGAGTAAGGCAGAGTTCAGTTTTTGAGGGGCAATTATGGCAGACAGTGTGGCCTTACATACATACCCTTGACACAGCCTCCTAGTCTTCCTACATGTCATCTGGGTGTTCTGTAGGACTGCAGGCTCACACATACAGAGGAGGTTACTTGAGTACTGGCACTAGGTCCCTCACAAGCTTAGCCATTACTTTAACTGCAACAGATTCAGCTATCAGCACCTGTTGCCCCTGCCATTTCTGTCACATCCACTCGACCATCATGCAGTTGAAAAGGGTATGCCTGGTACTGTGTTTGACAGGTTTGGGGTATGTATACCTGACACAGATCAGCCTGTGTTAGTCTACCCTGACAATCACCATCATGTGTGTCTGCTATCTCATATGCATATCTGGCCTCTCATGCTGGTAGTGCACACAGAGTCATAGTCCTGTACATGGGGCAGCTGATGAAGGGCTGAGCACAGCCCCTACATGCACAGTCTTATGAACGATAGTGCTAGATACATAACACAAATAGTGCAGCAGTACTCGAGTGTGGCAGTGTCTGACACTACTATTGAAGGTGGTGACAATTGCAGGGGCTGTTAGGATTGCCAATGGTGGGTTCAGGGGCCCTTAACATGTTAGAAGCATCTGACAAACACACACGCACTCATGCACACACACACACACACACACACACACACACACACACACACACACACGCACACACGCACACACACGCATGCACACACACACAGACACACACAAACACACACTCACTGCTGCATGGGTTCATACATTGAGATACACATGCACATGGAGGTGACACTTAGAGTAGATGACCTACCCATCTATTAATGTACAATACATAGTGATACGACCATTGCACCACAGTGGCTTGGTGTTAGAAACTGTGTAACTGTGCTTGTATGGTGGATGACATCTGTATGGGCTGACACTAGGTTGACAATGGGGGAGTTCACAGGGTGGAAGAGACACACATCATGGTAAAGCCATCACATAAACACACTGAAGTAAGCCACAGGGTCTGTGCATACAGAAACACAAAGACAGTTGCCAATAGACATATTAGTAACCTTACATATCCACTTGTATGTTCTATAGTGCTGCATACACATGACATGCTCCACATAGATTATATGCCTGGGATATACACATCCTCTTACAACAGGTAATCTTGCAAATGCCTTCATGATTGGGGGATAACCCACCAGACATAGTGACTGGTCTCGTCTACTGCTCCTACAAACCTGCACAAGTGATAGAGTGACAGACATTGTATCAGCATGATGTGTCAGTCAAGTATGATGTCTGATGCTGGCATGTGTGTCACTACAGTAACTGTGACATGTTTGGCAATGTTATCACAGGAATGCTCATTGTCAGGGAAAACAGACAACATATAGGTTGAAAACATGTGGATAGACCATGCACAACTGTACAGATGTTATGGGCTGTATAGTGTTACATGGTGCATGTGAGGCAGATGCTATTAACAAGGTCTTTAATATAATGTCATGGGTAGGGGGTCAACAGGCCTTAAAATCATATAACTTACACACACAACAGCCACGGGGTATAAGCTTCACACAGTGCTATAGTGGCCGGTATTTTGATTAGAACCCCTACCTGTCTAACTATTTTCACTATAGTATTATGCGGCTATTGCACACACCACAGAGCTTAGAGGGCTGACAAGCATATACAGGTACATCTAGGATGAATGACATCAGCAGGCCTTGTAAAGTAGGGCAATGGGATGTGTACAGGATGGTACATGCCTCAAAATGGTATAACCCACACCCCCAGAGGATATGATTCTTACCAATACACACCCACACACAAACACACTGATGTGTCTCACACATACACACAGTTGCCAGTATTGAGATTAGAACCCCTAATGATCTAGTTATGTATACTACAGTGATACACAATTATCACACATGCCACAGAGCTTGAAGGATTTAACAGTGTCACAAGGTATGTCTAAGATGATTACATCAAAAGCCCTTGTAAAGTATGGCAATGGGAAATGTACTGGGTGAGGCAGGCGTCAAAATACATTACCCTACAAACATACACACTTACACCTTCACACACACACACACACACACACACACACACACACACACACACACACACACACACACACACACACACACACACACACACACACACACACACACTTGCCACAGCTGAGTGCAGAAAGCCTGCCTATCTAGTTATCTGTCCTATACTGTTATGTAGTTATTACACACGGCATAGAGCATATATGGCTGAGTGCTGTCCAAAGAAACTTCTAAGGGCAATGACATTGTGAAGATTGGGTGAAGATAGATGAAGGCTGCCAGCCTAGCCAGATAAAATTTTAGAGATAATTCTGTCATATGTAAATATAAATGTAAACCACAGGTTTGTTGTTTTAAATGGTAAAAATAGTGTTACACATGGAACTGGAAAAAATGTAACAATAGTGCACTCTACTGACCAAGTAAAGCATGTTGTGACCTGTTGATGTTAAAACTCGGAGCCAGAAAGTCTAGAGTGAGGCATCCTGCCTACTGTTTTAAGGCCAGGGTTAATGGCCAGAATTTGCATGCATAAATGTCCTTTATTGCTCTGGTTTCTGCCCAGAGGTGAAGAATGTAAAGGTAGTTTCTGTTAACCTGGGAACCCAGGAAAGTGTGAAAAATGATATACTGTAATCCAGGGAAGTGTGAAGAATGATGTAATGTGAATCAGAGAGCATTAAGCATTTTTGTCTTGACCATCCGACTCAGCAGCACTGTCTTGTTCTATATGTAAGTTTATCTTAGACTCGTGTTTTCTCTTAGAAATAGCTAGAAACTAGAAAGATTAGACTAAGTGTTTTTCTGTGATGTCAGATCTGTACTACTGAATTATTTTAAATAGTTCTCTGTGATCTCTGTACTCTTGACTAGCACTGAGTAGTAAAAAGTATTGTCTTGTGTTTTGACTCTTTGTTATTAAATATTTTTAAACCATTTCAAATGTGGCTGTTTTTGTAGAGATAATTTAAGCTCTTTAGAGTACTTGCATGCCTTTGGTAAATTGTACAAAGCCCCTTCAATTGCTTTAGTCTTGGCCTATACGACCAATTGGATAATAATATTGCACAGTAATAATTGGACACCCTTTTAGGAGCCTTTGAGTAGCTGCTAAATATCAGTGGGTGGTGACAGCTGGTACTACCATATAGTCTGTGAAAAAGGGGCACAGCTGGAGAACCTGTGCCAGCCTTCCCCAAGAGTGTCTGTGTGGTAGTATAAACTCTTCTCAAAGTGTGTGTGTGTGTGTGTGTGTGTGTGTGTGTGTGTGTGTGTGTGTGTGTGTGTGTGTGTGTGTGTGTGTGTGTGTGTGAGCTACTTGGGTAGGGACATGAAGCACTGATTGGACAGAGAGGGTGCTGGAGGTTTTAGCTTGCCCACTAGGCTGAGATCTGGACCCTATAGCTGTGCCAGTGAGAAGTCTTATTGGGGACCTAGACAGCAAGGGAGCTACCAGCCCCGGACTGACTGCTATCTTTGTGTGCTCTTAAGGGAAATTGCACTTTACTGTGTGCATTTGTTATCCTTTCCTCCTATATGAGACATCCCTCACTGGTGTTAGTGGTGAGGATTGAGGCTCCTTGACTGCTGGGCCAGGGCATGGGTGTCACGACATAAGCAGGACTGCTAAACCAGGGCACTGGGAAGTGTTGTGGGTGGGAAAGTCCTCAAAATACTTCATCCTGCAAACATACACATACAGTTATACACAAACACACACACACACACACACACACACACACACACACACACACACACACACACACACACACACACACACACACACACACACACACAATTTATTAGACCTGAGAGCAGAACCCCTGCCTATTTAGTTAATTGCACTATAATATTACACAGTTATTATACGCACTACAGAGCTTACTGGGCTGACAACTGCCCAAAGGTGCTTCTAAGGGGAATGACATCAGCATGACTGCTGAAGTAGGGAACTGGGTGGGAAAGTCCTCAAAATACTTCATCCTATAAACATACACACTTACACATACACTTATACACACACACCCACCCACACCCCACACACACACACACACACACACACACACACACACACACACACACACACACACACACACACACACACACACACACACACACACACACACACACACACACACACACCTATTTCACCTACAAACAAACACACATTCTCTCACTCTGACACACACACTCACTCTCTTATTTCGCAGGATTGAGATTAGAACCTCTGCCTATCTAGTTGTTTGTACTACAGTGTCACACAGTTATTGTATGTGCTACAGATAGGGCTGATAGGTGTCCAATGGTACTTCTAAGGTGAATGACAGCAGCAGATCTTGTGAACTAGGGCAATGGGAATTGTACTGAGTGGGAACAGTCTCCTAATACTAAGACCTATGGGGTCTCACACACACACACACACACACACACACACACACACACACACACACACACACACACACACACACACACACACATACACAAGCACAGGCAGGTGATGTGATATTATAACCCCAACATCAGTACTATTACACAATGAGGCTCACCTTTTATGCTGGTACGTGCGACTGTTTACAACTGGTATGCCACTGTCCACAGCAGAACATCACTCTATGCCATTCAGTGTATCTGTGTGTGTGACTCACTCTGTGTGTCTGCCCCTGTGTGTCTCTCTCTCTATCACTGTCTGTCTCTCACTTCCCCAGATCTATGTGTGTGTATGCTTGACATAGTGTTATCTGTTGCCCATATAAAGATATATATATATATATATATAGATATATTTATATATATATATATATATATATATATATATATATATATATATATATATATATATATATATATATATATATATATATATATATATATATATATATATATATATATATATATATATATATATATATCCACCTTAGAGACCAGATGGCTTAGTGCTTAAGGTCTTCGCCTCCAATGCACAAGGTACTAAGGTTCGATCCTGACCTCCGACTAATGCCTGTTTGGAGTTTGCATGTTCTCTCTGTGTCTCCGTGGGGTTTCTCCCATGTTCGAAAAAAAACATGCTGAGTATTTCCATCTCAAACCCACCAATGAATGGAGCTGTGGGCAGCAGCACAGACTCTACATGGTGCCCAATGGGGGGAAGAGTTGTAAAAAGACCAACCGCTTTGGGCATCTATTGTGGTGCGCAGTATCCTCAAGATAGGAGAACACGGATCACAAACTGCGCGCTGTGGCAGGGCTAGCCACTAGATGGTGTAAAATATGGGTCTAGGTGATTCAGTCATGTTGACTGTTGCCAAAAAATGGGCATGGATAGTTACCGGTGATAAGTGGGTTGAGGACCCGGCCTACTCTCTGACCCACGCCAGGGACCCATGCTAATGGTGGGAGGGGTATATGTGCCCCTATTGGCCAGTGTGTGCCCACCATAAAAGCCCAGCAGCCCTGGGTCAATAGGCTACTGGCTGGCTGGTGTCTAGTTGCCCAGCCTGGATTACCTGGGATAGCTCTGTTGAGTGAAAGCTGGACATAAAACCAACTAACCAACCTGCCAAACATGAACTGAGAATTGCTACGCTTAATGTAGGTTAACTGACAGGACGCAGCTTAGAAGTGGATGACATGATGATACGGAGGAGGCTGGACATCCTATGTATCCAAGAGACAAGATGGAAGGGCAGTGCAACAAAGCCACTTAGCTTGGGATCCAGACTCTACTACTCAAGTGGTGGACAGGCAGGAAATGGTGTAGGAATTGTGGTGAGACAGAGGCTTCAGAAGTCAGTGAGGGATATCATCAGAATTAATGACAGACTCATGGCAATCAGACTCCAGTGTAATGATAGGACAATATTCATAATCTCAGCCTATGCCCCACTGCAGGGTTGTGATAGTGAGGAAAAGAGTGCATTCAGACAGAAGTTGCAGGACCTGGACCTACTAGATAAAGCAGGACAACATGAATTAGTGTTGATAATGGGTGACTTAAATGCACATATCGGGACAGACAGAACAGGATATGAGGACTGCCTGGGTCCACATGGGTGGAGCAATAGGAATAAAGAAGGAGAAGCCATTCTAGACTTCTGTCTGGCAAATGGCTTGATAGTAGCCAACACATGGTTCAGAAAGAGAGACAGTCACAAGATCACATACAAGAGTAGCCAACATGCAACTCAGGTAGACTTCCTCCTAGTAAGGAAAAGGCACTGGGGTAGAATCCATGATTGCAAAGTCATCCCCAGTGAAACAGTCGGTTCACAGCATAAACCAGTAGTTGCCACAATCAGCTGCAAGCAGTGGTCAGAGAAGGCTCTAATGTCAATGGAGACCAGGCTGAAGACCTGGAAGTTGACTGGAGAGAAAGTACAGCAGTTCAAGGAATTACTCAGGGCTCTAGCACCCCAAGAAGAGGAGGAAATAGGTGGAGTTGAAGAAGAGTGGCAGCACCTAAAAACAGCATGTGTTAGGACTACAGAAAAGATATGTGGCCAAGCCAGGTATGGAAATAAGGTACATAAGGAAAGCTGGTGGTGGAATGCAGAAGTGCAGGAAGTAATCAAAAAAAAGAAGGAGTGCAGGAAGAAGTGGGAGATTGAAAAGACTGACCAAGCTAGGAAGGACTACTGGTTGGCTAACAAAGAAACTAAGAAAGAAGTTGCAATAGCAAAGAATAGGGCATCAGAGGCACTCTATCAGCTTCTGGAAAGTGACTCAGTAAGGGTCACAAAGAAACTATACCAGTTTGCAAGGCAAAGACAGAAAGATAAAGAAGATAGTCAGACACCCTTCATAAGGGATTCCATCAACAACCTGCTTACCAGCCCACAGGACATCAAAGGCAGGTGGAAGGAGTATTTCCAGCAGCTTCTGAATGAAGAAAACCCCACAGAAGTGGTACTGCCCCAGAAACAGCCTACAATAAGAGTAGAAGAGGAGCCCAGCTTAGAAGAAGTAAGAGCAGCACTAAGGAAAATGAAGTCAGGGAAAGCAGCAGGCTCAGATGAGGTCACAGCAGATATGACAAAAGATGCTGGGTGAGCTAGGGGAGAAATGGCTCCTGAGGGTACTAATTGCAGTGTGGAGAGAAAGGTGTATTCCAGATGACTGGAGAATAAGCATACTCATGCCAGTGTACAAGAACAAAGGGGACATCCACAACTGTGGACAGTACAGAGGCATCAAACTCCTACCACATTGCATGAAAGTTCTGGAGAGGGTGATTGATAAACGGATACGCAGAATAGTATAATGTAAGATGGGAGATGAACAGTTCGGATTCAGATCAGGATGCAGCACAATTGACCCAATGTTTGCATTGAGGCAGATACTTGAGAAGAAACTAGAGAAGAGAAGAGAGTCAAACTGGGCTTTCCTAGACTTGGAGAAAGCATATGACAAGGTCCCAAGAAAGTTGATCTGGGCAGTACTGCGGAGGTTTGAAGTCCCAGAAACATTGGTCGAATTAGTACAGGCTATGTACAAGGACCCAGTGACTCAAGTACAAACAGTGTTTGGCCTCACTGAGGGGTTCCCAGTGGGACTGAGTGTACAGGGTTCAGCTCTGAGCCCACTGCTGTTCATACCAGTAATGGACTACATCAGCAAACAGGTCGGAGGGGTCAGAGCAACAAAGCTGCTGTGTGCAGATGATGTGGCAGTACAGGCAGACTCTGATCTAGAACTTCAGCAAAGGATAGGAGAATGGAATGCAAATCTGAAGGCACATGGGATGAAACTAAGCACAGATAAGACAGTGGGAATGGCAGCAGATTGGGGAAATCAGAAGAAGCTGAGAATAGAGATAGATGGGAAGATAGTGGAACAGGTAAATAGCTTCAAGTATATGGGAGGGGTGGTTGAGGAGAAGGGTAGTCTGAATGAAGAGGTAACAGCTAGAATCAGAGGGGCTGCAGCCAACTGGCATAGAGTATCAGGTGTAGTATATGACAGATGAATGCCAAAGAAGCTGAAAAGTAAGGTGTACAAGACAGTGGTGCGACCAGTACTACTGTATGGTACAGAAACTTGGGCAGTAAAGGCAGAACAGTTGAAGAAGCTAGAGGTGGTGGAAATGAAGTGCCTGAGAAAGGTGGTAGGATGCACACTGTGGGACAGGCGAAGAAATGAGGACATAAGAGCAGAAGCCAAAGTAGCTCCAATTGCAGAAAAGATCAAAGAAAACAGATTACGATGGTATGTGTAGAAAAGCAGAAGACAATCTGGTGAGGGAGATTTGGGACAGATAGGAAGAAGGCAAGAGGAAGCGAGGGCGTCCAGCAAAGAGGTGGATGGATTGTGTGAAAGAAGATCTGCGACAGTCAGGCATGAGTGTTGAAGAAGGCAGGAGAATGGCACTGAATCGAGAGAGTTGGCGACAGTTAATACGATACCCCGACCCCATGTAAATGGGAAAAAGGGGATGATGATGATGATGATGATGATGATATATATATGTCTTTGTATCACATGCAACGGATGCAGATATATCACATATGGGCCACCTACAGCTAGCTGAGGGTAATTCTGTCTGATGGGTATGTGTAGGGACAGTTAAGATGTATATAGCTGTCTGTATTCACAGACATGCATACACAATACAATCATATAGTCCAATGTGGGATCCAACATGACCTGTGATTTTCTAAGTGTAGGAGTATGCCTAGTGAGACCGTCTATAGTGAGAATGGGACTCCATTTCAGAGACAGGTGTATTCCGGTCCGGCTTTGTGTGCTACAGCCATACCTCTCAGGAGTAAACAGGCCTTTCCTAGGGGTACTGGGTTTGTTTAGCATACATTTGTTTGACATATCTATAGTCTGACACTGCACTGTATTGTGTCATTACCTACTGACAGACAACCTCTTATCATCACGGATGGCACAGTGGTACAGCGGTAGTGTTGTCACCTCACAGAAAGAGGTTGTCCGGTTCGATGCTGGGGTGCCTTCTGTGTGGAGTCTGCATGTCCTTCATAAATTCATGTGGGTTTCCTCTGGGTGCCCCAGTTTCCTCCCATGTTACAAAGACATGCATCTGGAGCTTTTCTCCCCAGTCTTCCGCTGAAAATTGGCTTCATTCCAAGTCGGACTTTCTCAGTGAACAAATGTAAAATAAATAAATCACAGTGCTTTACCAGAATAATACAATATGTATGATGCATAGACCAATATTATGAGCCCATCTATGTACATTCTTGCCCAACAAAGCCAGTTGGGAGGTGTGGCTACAGCCAGTTGACTGATGATGCTGTATAAACAGTCCAGCAACCTGGTGATATACTGGCTGGGAATCTCCTGCTTGTGTGGTATCTTTCTTACCTGAGATGTCATATCCTGGTGTGGCCATACCTTTCAACTGTACATTTTTTGGCAGATTGTCCATGTGTTTGTCTAGACAATTCCCGCTAATGCATACTCCTCATCCTACCAACTTTCTCAGTATGTAAGGGCAATATTTACAACAATGCCTATCATTGTGCCTTTGTACCACTTTTATTTCTGACCTTGTCAAGATGCTTGCTGTCAGCAGTTGGGATGTATGGGTGTGGGCAGAGAGTGCATTCTACTGTGCAGACATGGTCATTATATGTGTAGTATATTCCACATAACACTTTGACTTCCAGGTATATCAGTGGCAGAACAGTAGGTGTACCTGACATGCATAATAGTTGGCACTGCAGTTACCTGCACATGGCCCTGTCAAACACAGCACTGTACCTAGGCCATTACAATGCAACAGCCAGGAGTAAGTGCTAGCCAGATCCTGACAGTATTAACCACACCTACACATAGATCATTGACCATTGCATATTGTAGACATGCAATATGTTTGCATGTGTATTGTGACAGCCCTGGCAATGTGAGCTCTGCTGCTATTTCCTTACAAACATACATGTTACTGCAGTTCTGTGGGAATATGGGGGGCACACCTGTCAACTGTACACATTTGCACAGACTGTGCTGATATTTGCTTTACATTTTGGTTCCATTTAGCATGGTATTGTGCCCTGTCTTGGAGACTAGAGGCATATCACTAAAGACCACAGGTCAGATTGTTATGGCATACATTTGAGTTTTAGACTTCTTACCCTTCGGAGCCTTACTGCACCTGCAAGACCTGCTGTGGTAAGGCTTTGAAGGGTACGAAGTCTGAAAATCAAATGTATGCCATAACAATCAGAGCCTTACTGCACCTGCAAAACATGTTGTGGTATCACTGCATAAGTCTGTAGAGGGGTATTTCATCATTGTCGTCATTTGTGGGCCTTTGTTAGACATTTCTTTATGGCTTTCTATAGCTGACTTGCTGGGTGAGGCTGAGGGATGAGAATGGGACCCCCACACTGCTATCCATTCCTGTGACCTATGACCCCCCAGTTAGTTTGCCCCCGTATATACTGCAGTAGGATTTGTCCCCTTGGGTACTACTGCATAGTGTGTGGAGGTTAGTATTGGGCAAACATTTCCTGGTGTCCCACATAGCTGTCAGTTGTCTGCTGCTATCCCAGTAGGTCTCCCCATTCCATTGCATGCATGCAGCAATACCATATATATGCTACCAGAACATACTAATCCATTAATTTATTGTTAAGAAGACTGACTTACATTGTTCCTGCAGCAGTTGTGAAGATGGTGCTTGATGGCTGCCTATATTGTATGCACACAGTACACTGCCTAAACATCTATACATGGTAAGGTACAGATAGTGTGATGTATGTGGCATCCATTTTACTGTGTATGCAAGTTGGAGAGAGGTGTCGGCCCCTGGGTCCCTACAGTGTCAGTGTGTGTGCTATGCATTGCCTCCTTGACAAGGCCTGGGCATACTGGTCACACCTCCATCTGGCTACAGGAGCTGGCTCAGGGGGTTCCTCCTCTGATTCCCTCTCTGCCTGTGAGGACCTTGGCAATGATGGGGGGGGGGCTGTGTGGCCCTTCCCTGTGCTTTTCCTGCTGCAGCTGTTTTCACAGGATCATATTGTGTCACATGGCCCATACTACAAACATGTGTGCACATGGGGCTGGTATTTATCAGGCTGTGGATGGTAATTCATTACTGAAACTAAACAGAAATTCCTTAAGATTCCAAGAGCAGGATACGTTATTTCTTACAATTATTTCATTGAATTGCACTTCTGTTATGCTTATAATTATATTACTACATTTTTCACTGGTATAAAGCTTTTTTACTGTTTCACTGCACTTATGTACTGTTTTATACTGTTTTAACTGTATTTTTCATTGCTAGATACTGTTTCATTACTCTAATTGCATGTTTACTGAATTACTTACCTGTAAACTGCTTTTTCATACTGAGAGTTATATTTTCTGTTTGTGAGTGCTCTATCTGTGCTTTTCTGTGCATTTTTGATTTTTTGAGGTTTCTGTGTTCTAGTCTAGTCTGTTTGCAGTTAAAAGCATTCTCTAGAGTCTGCTTGCTCCTTGATATGTTTAAAACTTTCATTTAGTGGCTACAGCTAGTAGCTGTAATAGTTTTAGTTCCCCACCCCCCTATTGCTGTGGTGTTCTTATACTTGGTGGCTTTGAAGTTGTCCACCCATACTGTATATTTGATCTGGGACACTCCTCCCAGTCTAGTGTCATTAGTTCATTCAATATAATAGAGAGAACATTTGTGAAGACCAACCCACTCAGATTCTTAACCTTGAATTAACTTCTGTTCCAGCTTTCTCCATTTCCACTTTACTGAAAAAAAATTATAAGCTTGTTTCCCCCCTTTTCTGTAACAAGTCTAGTCCAGATACAGATTTGCTGTATCCGGGGCTGTTTGTATGCTCCTGAGCCCCCCCCCCCACCGCTTAACTAGGGTTAAACTATTCCCGGCGCCATAAAGTCTGCTCTTCAAATTTTCCCTTACAACTAGCCAGCTTTGTAGTTTTAGCACTCAAATCTGTTTCTTTGAGCTCAGCACATGTTCAGACCTCATTGTAAGCACTAAATAAGCTACAGATTACTACAGCACTCAACTTTCCTCACTTGTCTAGAGGAAAACAGTTTTTAGTACTTAATAAATAAGCACCTATCCAGGCATGTCAAAAGGTCAGCTCCCGGTGTTTTCTCCTGTATACCGGATGAATCTAGGCATCATGGGGCAATGCAGCAATTGTTTGTTGTACACAGACAACCCTCTCCTCCTACCACCCAATACTAGAACCTGTGACAGATGCACTTATATAGCCAAACTGGAATCAAAGCTCGCTTCACCAAAGACTGGACTAGACCGTCAAGAGGAGAAGGTAAACACTTGCAATGCACCACACTCATCACATAGTCCCTCAAAACCTACACCACCAAAACACACACATAGAAGCACAAAACACATGCCTACATTCGTGGAGGCTCTCAATAAAAATCTGCCCAAACAACCGAGACCTCCAATGCAGAAATGCAAGCAACCTCCATCCCCCAACACAACCCAAATGAAATATAGCCCACAAACTCAGTGTGCCACTCAATTACAGCCCATAAGGCATAAGGTACCCAACACTCTGGTCATATGTGACTCTATAGTTAGGCACACTGATATTCCACTCACCAGGCAAAATGAGGAGAAAGTTACTGTCAGCTGCCTGTTAGGTGCTAGGATCCACCACATAATGCACACACTTAGGTCACTCCACAACAAGTACAAATATGACTCTGTCATTGTCCATTTTGGTGTGAATGACCTGAGATATACCTCCCTGAACTACATGAAAAGAGACATGAGGGAGCTCTCCCATCTTGTAGACCAGGCAGGTATGACCCTAGCCCTGAGTAGCATCCTGCCATCACCCAAATGATACCACAGTGCAAGGACAAAATTATTAACTTCAACAATTGGCTAAGCTTCTGGTGTCAGTTTAAGGGAATCCAGTATCTGTCTGCCTGGGATGACATGATCGACAGACCATGATGCTTTGTCAGAGATAGCCTGCACCTGTCACCCTTGGGATTCCGGATACTGGCAAAGGCTCTTGCCACCCCTATAGTGCCTTTTTTAGGCAAGGTTCAAATGACAAATTCACTGCCGTAACAGGTACAAGCAAGCAAAATCTGAGGGTAATGCTACTCAATGCTAGAAGTCTAAACCTCAAAATGCACTCACTCGAGGCACTCCTTAAAATGGAGAATATTGACATCTGTGCAGTGACAGAGACCTGGTTCAAAGCTCCAAAGAGCACCCCTGCATTATCAGACTATAATTCATACCACACCTTAGGCCACCTAACCCGGACCGAAACACTAAAGGCAGTGGCGTGTCCATATTCATTAATGATGTCAACACCTCCAAGCTAGTTGCTCAGCATAATGCATCCGAGATTATCCAAATACAATTAACTCTGGGCAAGACCGCAATCCAAACTGCAGCTTGCTACAGACCCGCCCACTATACCCCAGGATTCCCACTCCTCTTTTCTTGATACACTGAAAAATATGAGGGTACAACCCAAAACCCTAATAATGGGTGATTTCAACTACCCAACCATTAACTGGGAAAAATACTCATGTACCAACTCTTTTGCTCAATGTTTTCTGGAATTCATAAATTCCACTGTTTGGATCAACTTATCCACACCCCCACCAGGGGCAGCAATATCCTACACCTGGTCATTACCAACATGGGTGACCAGTGTTCCACACCAGAGGTCAATTTCTCGTTGGTCAGATCCGACCACAAGCTAACCACCCTAGACATCCACATCCCACCCCCACCCCCCATTAGGGAAACAACCATAAAAAAATGTATCCAAAGCCAACTTCATGCTTCTTAAGACAGAAGTGGCAAACTTCACAACACCCATACAGATGGACAATAGAGGTACGACTGCTGAATCCTACACAAATACACTTTATAAGCAGTTACACAAGTGCATGGATCGTGCTATCCCTAACAGAACCAAGATGTTATCCTCCAAAAAAAGGAAGCCAATCTGGTGGTCTTCTGCCATAAACAAACTCTACAACAGAAGAAAGAAACTGTTGCAAAAAAGAGTAAAATCCCATGATTGGAGGAACTCCCTGGTCAGCCTCAGTAAGAAGCTGATATCCCTCATAAAATCCTCCAAAGCTAGTTATGAAAACAAAATCACCACTGATTCTAAAGACAACCACAAAGCATTCTATAGGTATGTCAAGAATCTCAATGTCAACACTCAGATCTGCTCTGAGTTACAGCACCATGGCACTAAATATACAGAACCAAATGATATTGCCAACATCCTGGCAGAGAGGTTCAGTGCAGATTGGCTCAGTGCTAACTTTATTCCCCTCTCACCCCTTAAATGGCCCATCTCTATACTGGTAAAATGCAAAGTTCCTATAATCATGGCTGCACAGGTAAAAACCTCACTCTCCAAAGCCAAGAACACAGCATCCATGGGTCCTGACAACATCCCAGGCTGTATTCTGCATGAACTACAGAATGAACTGGCACCCCATCTAAGTACCATGTTCATTCATAGCCTCACCTCAGGCTTTGTGCCCATTGAATGGCTCACTATGGTGGTTATCCCACTCCACAAAGGGGGAGCCATGACAGACCCTGGGAATTACCACCCCATTAACCTGATGAGCCTGGTCTGCAAGGCCATGGAACGTATCATCAGGGAACACATAGACAAAGACATTGGTAATCTCCAAACTCTGGACCCCACACAGTTCGGGTTTGTAAAAGGCAGATCATGTATCCTTAGGTTCATAGGTTCATACTAGGCTATCTATCTGCCTGGAGGGCATAGTAAGCCTAGCCTCTGTCTGTAAACACCCACACTTGATTTTGAGTATACTGTGCCCTTTAAGGTTTAATTTACTGTGCCTCTCTGATTGCTATCGAGATTCTTCTTGAAGACTCTGAGTGATTCCCCATGAACTGGATGAATGAGAATTCCTCTCCAGAAGGGGAGGTGGAGCCTCTGGCCCTGTCTTCTGTCCCATTCCTGTGTAAGGGTCCCCTGGGTTCAGAATCTCGGCATTTCAATTTCTTTAGATTTAGATTTGGTGGTGCATGTCCATTAATTCTGGATTTGACAGATTTGTTTGTATGTCAGGGATAGCACAGAAGTAGGCGGTATGTATGCATGAGTTAGCACTGGAGTTTTTGCGTTGGAGACCGTGCTTTTTTGTTTGAGATACTTTTGGCCTCTGTTTGAGACCCTTTTGGGTCTTGGTGAGTGCTGCAGGTGTTTGGTAAAATTACATCCCAAAGGGAGATGATATGGATCTATAGGGGGATGAATAAGGGATGATGAAGGGCCTTACCTCTGCATGATATGATGCCCGCCCCCCGTGTTGAGAAAGATGTGAAACCCTTCTCTATATGGTTGGCTATGAGAGGGGTTCAAGAAAGAACTTATGGGTACCAAGTCCTCTCTCTCTAATAACTTTCTCTGTACTCTTTGTAACTATGGTACTGTGGTATTTGCCATTGTGGTTTTTGCCAAAGGGTATGACTTTACATTTTGGCATGACTTTTTTTTTGGGTGTGTTTGCAACCATTATGTGTCTCTGTTGAGACCTTTTGTCAGGATGTTTGTGTCAGCTGGGCTGTTCAGCTGAGAGCCCAGTTTGAGTCCAGTTAGAACTTCTTGAGCGATAGTCCTCCTCCGTGCCTGTACCCCCGGAAGTATACCCGAACAAAAGTGGTCCCAAGACAGAACCCTGTGGAGAACCACTTGTGACTGGTCTAGAGTCTGACATGGCTCCAGCAACTCTCCTCTTCTGGGTTCTGTCTTGGTTTTTCCAGTCCCTATCTTATTACATAGGGGTTTTTTATTTAGCTGGATTATGATAGCTTATCTATGATGGGTGTTATTGTGTGTCAAACTTTGCAAGGGTCCAGATAGCTGTGTGGACTACCTCCCTTCATCCTATGGCTTTGGTGACTGTTTTAAAGAAGTCAACCAGGTTCAGAAGGCAGGATCTGCCCTTGACAAAGCCGAACTGGGTAGGATCTAGTGTCTGTAGGTCCCCAATCTCTTTGTTTATGAGCTCCATGATGATCTTAAACTTGACAGACTTCTTTGAAGCAATCCCCAAAGCCATAGATGAGGGTAAGGTGGTTCACACCATCCCCCACTCTGAAATTATAGATAAACTCACTAAACTAGGTATAAATCCTTATGTCACAGTATGGTTTGCCAACTGGCTTACTGACAGAACCCACACTGTGAAAGTAGCAAACTCCAAATCCGACTTCAGACCAGTCACAAGTGGAGTACCACAGGGTTCAGTCCTGCATCCTCTCCTGTTTGGTATCTACTTCTCTGAAGTACAGGCTAACACAGAAGGTCTTTGGCTAACTAAGTTTGCAGATGACTGCAAACTAGGAGCCATAATAGAAACTCCTAATGATGTGGACATCCTACAAAAAGGCCTCACTGAGACAGAAGCCTGGTGTCAAAGCCATGGCCTCAAGCTCAATGCCAAAAAGTGCATTGTCATCCCCTTTGGTAAAAACTCTGTACCAATTAACTACCACATAGGCGGTAGTCTACTTAACACTGAAAGTGTGATAAGAGACCTTGGGACACAGGTGGACAGTAGTCTCTCCTTTGATAATCACATCGCCACAGTGGTCAGGAAATCCTTCTACATGGCATACCTCATCACAAAAGGTTTCTCATCCAGAAAAAAAGAGGTCATTGTTCCCCTCTACTCATCACTCATTAGACCCATTATAGAGTACAACTCCCCTTTTGGTATGTACCTCACAATACATCTACAACAACTGGAAAGGCCACAGAAATACCTCACAAAGAGGATTACTGGCCTCAAACAGATGCCCTATGGAGACCGTCTCAAAAAACTCCAGCTTTACTCCATCGCATATCACCTACTCACAGGCGATCTCTGCCTAACATACAAAGCTATGTGAAACCCAGAGCTGTTGGACATGCTCCACTTAAGGAAATACCAATCCTTCTGAGCTACACACTCTAGGAACCTAAACCTTGTCACCACAATAAACAGAACAAGCTGGAGGGATAGATTCCTGTCCAAGAAACATATCATACTCTGGAACAGACTACCTATCTATGTCAAACAGAGCTCCTCATTAGCCCTCTTCAAGAAAAATCTTGATGATTGGATGGGAAATAGGAAATTCACCTCGGGGATCACTTCTGTGACTCTGCTTGACAGGGGCACAAGAAAATAATTTTCTTAGGTGGCAAAGGCCAGGGTACCTTTTTGGGTAGGCTTATATAGGCCCTAGGGCCAATAGCCTAGTACCTACCTATGAACCTATGAGAGTACTGCAGGAGTGCACCAGATATGTCAAGGCAGCAGAACCGTGACTTGAGCATCCCAAACACATGCTCTATAATGATCCTGGTTTGTGCTTGTGCCTCATTATGGCATTCTTGAGTGGGTGTGTGTGCATTTCTGGTGGGAGTCATCATCCACGGAACCAGTGCATAGCCAGCATCCCCCACCAGATGGCCATACTGGAAGTCCCACCTGGCAAATCCCCTGGTACAGCTGTGAGGAATGCCAGTTGTGGGAGTCATGATAGCTTCCAGGGCTGCCATGCACACACTCATGATAATGCCCTGGGCATTGCACACAACTGGCAGTTGATGGAGTGAAAGCCCTTGTGGTTTAAGTAGACCCTACCCTATTCTCCAGCTGGTGCTTTGATGCGGATATGTGTACAGTCTATGGCACTCAGTACCTCTGTATAGTCTGCTACATGGTGGAAGAGGTGTATATTGATGGTCCTCTCCTCACGGGTGCTGGGGGAAGTAAATGTGCTTACCGGCATATGGTAGCATGGCATTTAGGATCTGGTGGAGTACCCTGGATGCAGATGCCTGTGAGACCCCCATGATGTCCCAAGCAGGTCTTTGGCAAGTACCTGTAACTAGTATGTGTAATACCTTGGTATCCACTGGGATGGGTTCCCATCTGTTGGCTTTGGGTCTGAGGTGAGGCCAGCACAGCTCGATGAGTTTCTGAAGTATATCCTTTGTCCACCCTGTAGCACTCTACTATCTATAGATCATGTAGCCCCTTGTAGGTTACCCTGGGACTGAACACTCCTTTCCTCCTCCTCAGTCTAGGGCGGTTGCCAGCATTATCCTCCTCACTGCCCTCAGCCTCTAGCACATACTGATGTATCAAAGCAACTGCTGCCCCTAACATTTTGTTGGTTAAAATTCCCCTTAGTGTGTACATCAGTGGTGCAGAGTTTGAGGGAAAAACCAGACTGAAAGGTGTTTGCACAGTTTATACTGTTGTGCTGCAGATGCTGCCTGTATGATTGGCTTGCTATGATACATTCCATCTGCCTGCTATTTTATTTGTACTTGATTGCTTTTATTCTGCTATTTTGCTTTTTTGTTCTTCCCTTCCCATTTCCACCACTTTTAAGCCCCGAGGTGCTCCGCACAAACCTGGTGCCCAAATGTAAACAGTTCTACTATTTCTGTTTTTTTTCTGTTTGTTTGTTTTAGACCCAGCAATGGCTGCACAAACCTATTAGGCTAAAAGTAAACATTTTGCAGCAGAAATGGCCCTCCCCTGGATGTCAACATGCTCTTCATTTCATGGGATAAGTCAATACAGCCTCAGATACTCCCCCTTGCTTAGCTGTGCTTAGCTAAGCTCAAATGGGAGCCATGGAGCTCCAATGTGTTTACACCAAACATGACACACCCCCTTTTCATGTCAGCTGCTTCTCCTGCTTACAGCACTGCCTTATAGCTGCTACACAGTTAGGTGCAGCCAGAGAATGGTCTCCCGTTTAGTGATTCATCAAAATTTACTCATTTGCATACCCCACTGCCTTAGTCCCTGGTTACACCACTACACCAGAGCCTTCCTCCTTAGCAACCAGTGTTACCTGTTATTATTTTGATTCTGCATGCCATACACTATAATGGCAAAATGCAGATTTCACTTAAAATTGTCTTTTCACATTTTTTTTTATTTTTGGCATGATACCATTTGGTGCCGCTGCACTATGCTTAAACGGCTGAAATTGTCTAAAAAAATGTTGAGTTTCATATTTTTGTGACACTTTTCCATGCCAATGGCCATATTTTTGGCCATTGTCATGCCTAATTGTTAAAATACATGCTTTCCTTTGAGCTGTCATGCCTCCATTTTGATTTTTACAGAAATGTACTCGGTTAGCGAGTGAATACATTTATGCACCTCACACTGTTCTGGCATGTATGCCTGTTTATTGAATCGCTAATTCACCTAATTTGCATGGTTTTCATCAGCAAATGAGGTAATTAGCATTATTCAGTGGTGTCTGTGCCAGAATAGTGCTGGCAGGCTCGTGCACACCCCCAGCCTTGTTTACTGGATTGCTCAGTGGCCATATTCCATGCAGGAGCTGCTGCAGTATTCCTGCACAGAAAAAAAAGGCTTATTGAATCCCAGGGAGTATCCTTTACTTATTGGGAGGGTGGCCTAATGGTTTTAAGGTTGTTACACAAACCAAACACAAAGTGCAGAGTTGAGTCTCATTACATTAGCTAGCTGGCTTAAAATGGCTCGCAAGAGCAGTTAGCTTAGTACTAACCTATAGGCTGTTGTCTGGTTAAAACTATTTGTCCCCTGAGTTCTACTATGTTATATCTTTCTCTCCCCTCAAAAGCCCTTGTCTTAGCTATATTGTTTTTAAAAGGCCTAGCAGCTATTGTCCACCACTACATCAAACCCTAGCTGCTTTCGAAGTGAAATGTGAGATGGATATCAGGGAACTGCTTAAAAAACCTCCTAAGAAAAAACTTTATAACTTAACACAGGGAGAAAGAAAAGCATTGCTTGAGCTAGGCAATGATAAATCCAGGCATGTAATGAAGGCAGACAAGGGAGGAGGTATACTTGTGACTGACACCACTAGCTACAACCAAAAGATAGAGAACATGCTGGAGGATAACAGATTTTATGAGTTATTTACCATGGATGACATAAAAAGAGCATATGATTTATGGAACACTAATCTCACCACATTATGGGAAGAAAAACTTATCACTGAAAATCTTTATAATTATTTATGGAGCCCATGCCCACATTTACCTTACTTTGTTGGAATACCAAAGCCACACAAGAACAGAGAAGACCCACCTTATAGACCGGTAGTAGCAAGTGGAGGCTCCCTTACAGAAGCCACAGCCATTTACCTTGATTACTTGCTGAAACCTCTAGCAGAAAAGAATAAGTCATGCATAAGAGATTCAATGGATTTTTTGAAGAAAATAAAAAACATTACAGTGGAAGCTGACAGTATTTTGGTAACTACTGATGTGGAATCCTTGTACACGGTGCTTTCTCACAATTACTGTATAACAGCAGCTATGGAGTCTTTTAAGAAACATAATCAGGGTACACAGGCACAACTGCAAAAGTTAAGCAAGCTCGTTAATCTTGTACTGGACTTCAGTTTCTTTACATTCAATGGCAAACACTACAAATAAAAAACTGGTATATAAATGGGGGCTGCCATGGCTCCCAGCATAGCTAACATAGCCCTGGGCAAATGGGAGGAGGACTTTGTGTTAAACAACACATATTACATGCAGTATATCACATGCTATTTACATTTTATTGATGATGTCTTTATTGTGTGGGAACTTGCAGCTTGGAGATTTTATCACTTACCTCAATCAAACAACCCCCTTCCTGAAGTTTACCTCTTCCCATAGCTGTACATCAACCACTTTCTAAGATATGAAGATTTCCAAGGACACCAACAATAACAGAATCACCACTGATCTATTCAGAAAACCAACGAGGGTTATCTTATTACTCCACAGTAAAAGTCTACATCCTACAAAAACCAAGTATAATATAGTGAAGTCTCAAGGCTATAGATTAGCTCGAATTAATACAGAGATGGAACCATTTTTGAGAAACTGAACAACTTAGAGAATGATTTTCTAGTGAGAGGCTATGAAAGTCAGATGTTAAAAAATATCCTGGAACCCATTATAGAACTGAAAAGGACTGAAGCACCTTCACTCAACCTCCCCAGTAGAAAAATGTTAAGTAATTCCACAGAGAATAACAAATTCAAGAATAGCTGCATCTTGACATACACTTTGGATTATCACAGTATCAAAAATATTATTGAAGAAAACTGGGACATTGTCACAGGAAACCCTTTTCTGATTAACATCTTAGGTGAAGCCCCATCATTTGTTTATAGGAAGGCCAGGAACATTAGAAGTTTTGTTGAATTTCAACATAGACCATGTGAGAAAAGCACTAAAAGATGTGAAACTAATTGTACATTTTGTATATTTATACAGCAAGGTGATTTTATTTAAAGTTAAAGATCATTAAAACCAGTGCAGGGGGTGACTGTAACAGTAAAAAAAGTAATTTACAGGGCACAGTGCAATGAATGTGATGCATTCTATGTGGGCAAGACTATAAGTAAACTCAAGTGTAGGATTTCATGTCATCTGCCAGAAATCCGCTCTGATGTAAAAATAATGCACTAGCCAAACACCTTTCTCTTCATAAAAGACACAGGTTTTAAGTTCCAGATCCTGGATCGCATAGACATGGGTGATCTTGAAGGAGACATCCCGAATATTTTGGAGAAATATGAACTCATGTGGCAATTAAAGCTGAACTCTTTTAGGAAGCCTGGACTAAACTATTACTGTTCAATTAAAAGTGCACTGGAACTTAAAAAAATGCCACATTGTTTACATGACTAATTGTATTTTATTTTATTTTATTCTACAAATTGGTTTTAAATACCATTTTAAATCAGTTGAAATTTAAGTGTATATTTTGTTTCCATCATCATACATACATTTTTTCTTATTTTTTATTTTTTTCTGTTTCTTTTTTCCATTTTATTCAAAATGATGTGTAATAACAATACTAACTAATTATACAATTATATAGGTTTTTAGGGTTCTTGTACACAGACCTGAAGAAGTCTAGAAGGACGAAAGTGATCTTTGTTAAGAATAGGTTATGAAAATAGAAACTGATTTTTACATGCAAAATGTATATGTATATATGTAAATATTTATATATATTTTTTGATTGCCAAATGAACTAAGGTTGATATATTTCCAGCCATGTAGTATATTGTCTTGGATAAAATCACAGACTTAATAATCTACTTAATAATTTGGTTAAATAAGTGGTACCACATCATTATAAATTTTATTTAAAGTACATAAGGGTTATATATTATTATGACAGCTACTAGGTAGAGCAGGACCAGCTCAAATGTCACACTGATGCGGGAAGGGATGTGAATTTAACATGTGTACCAAAAACACTTTGTTTTACAGCACAATAAACCACTCCCATGCCTGATAAAAAGTATATATATATATATATATATATATATATATATATATATATATATATAGAAAGCTTGTAAGGAAATTATTACTCTATTTTTGCTTTACTTGGATCACTTGTCTGTGTATTTAATAAAGGATTTTTGACTGGAAACAGACTGCCTGCCTTGCTTGGATTACTTTTGAATACTTAGTAATGCTGTACAATTATATATTTTCTATTATTACTTTTTGTTTTGTTTTGACTTAAGACGAGTTTATGTTCGCTACTTCTACTACTATTGTCTGATCTGATTAATATACAGTGATTAACTAGAAATATATGGACTGAAAATCTTCCACACAGAGAAGTTTCTTACACTGTTTTGTTTTTGGACCCACTACACTTTAGTGGGTTGTTTTGAGACTTTGGGGATACCACGGAGATTACTTTTTTTTTATTAATAAAATAGGGAGATCTACCTTGAAAATTAAATGTTGTGTATCATTCACTCTTTTAATAATAAAAGGATATTATATCCTAACTTCACTTTAATTTGAAAAGTTAACAGCTTGTCCATGCCATTTTATGAAGCCATTCATTTCCTTATGCAATATAATCTAATTTAGTTTGGCAAGGTTAAAACAAGACCTCAGTTTTGCTTTTATACTGGTCAATTTTGATATAAATGAAGGGAAATGTATACTGATGAATGTATGTGAAATACTGGTTGTTCATACTTGAAATCAGGATGTATAAGCCAGTGGCAGTTGTTTACTTCAAATCAAAGGGGGGCTGCAGGAGACATCTGAATGGGTGGGGCCAATGCAAAGGAGTGTGGCCAACCAGAAAAGGGCAGAGTTATGCTCAAAACCACAAAAACAGGGACTGTATTTAAATACACTGCTCTGGGTGCCAAACCATCATTATGAGCGTCCAATCAAGACAAAATGAAGTGGAGAAGAAAAAAAATATTTCAATGCAGTGGCTACATGGCAGCTTACTTAATATCTAGATGAAAACAAAAAGGTTGCGAGGCATGAAAAAATAAATTACTTTTTAAATACATTACTGGAATGCCAGTCAAAATCAAGTATAAGAAAAACAAGCAGCACTCAACTCAAACCACTTCTCCTTGCACTGCAGCTCTAATTATAATTTATATTCAGCTTTATAAAAGTACCAAGTAACATGCTGAAAGTAGCAATCTCTGTAATACCCCCACTTGTAAAAATGTTTCTTATCCAAAAAGACCTGCTGCCTGACAACAACTTTCCACTTGTTTCATGTGGAAAACATGATCAAAGTAAGAAATGAACAGCAAACAACAAACAAGCTCAAAATATATTACTTAAAGGATTACTGCAAAGGTTATGGACCACACATGATAGATTGGCATTCTGTTTAGTTTACCTGTAAAGCCTGCAAAGGTGACTGCAAGTCTCCAACAAATGTATTGAGCTTGTGAAAATACTGTAATCCTGTTCTTTATTACAAATACTGTTATATGCATTTCAGTACCTAATGCTTATACATTATCTAGTTATGTAAATATTCTCTGCATGGCAACAACAAAAGGCTTCCAATGTTGCTAATTCTTTAAGAGTATTCTTATTAATGCTTACTTGCATCTTACAATCTAAGACAAGCTTACCTGATGGTCATTAAAGCACTGCTACTTAAATACAGATCAACAGGCACTGCAACATGCATTTTCTGAATAATAAGAAACATAAATCAACAGTATAAAAATATGACAAAAAACAGAACTTTCTGCAAAATCAAGGACAGATGAAAAGCCACTGTAGTACTTTTGTCTACCTTGGATGGGGGGATACCCTGCACACTTACACTGCATAATTGCTCCTTGCCTTGCTTGGACACATCCAGAATCACTACATGGGGCAGTGGGGTCCAACAAGTATGTCACAACTTGAAATGTCTCTGGCTGACAGTGATGGCCCTGATACATGTCATACCTCTCAACCTCAGAGCAAGAAATCTGGACAAAGCCATAAATAGAAGTGGGACAAAGGCCCAAAAATAAGGAACATTTTTAAATATTGCTCTTATAAACTTAGAAAGATAATAGAATAGTAGGTCTTGCATTAGTATGAATTTTCTGAAAGGTATGAAATCTGAAACTCAAATGTCTGTCATTATTTTCTAATTTCAGTCTTTAATGATTTGCCACTATTTTGCCAGAAAACCACAATTTTATGAAAATGGACCAAAAATGTGATGCAAAAATATAAAATAGCCACACAATAAAGCTGGAAACCTGTCAAAGAAGGGACACTTTTAATATTAGTACTGTTAAGTTGAGAAGCTGACAAAATAAGAGACTCTATAAGCATTTCTGAAATAAAAGTAATCTATAACTCTGATCATTACAATTATTTAATTGTAAACCCTCCATGTTTTCTTCCAAAATTGCCATTTTGTGGAAGGATTATTAGGGGGAAAGCAATATTTTGAGCCAAAATCAGGGACAGTTGAAAGGTTTGGATATACATAATTCTATAAAGCTATTTATTTGTGCGTACCTCTCAACCTCTTAATGCAGGAAATCTGGACAAGGCCAAATATATTGGTGGAACAAACAGCACTAAAAATTGCTCTTGTATAAACTTAGACAGTTGATAGAATAACAGGTCCTACAGGTCTTACTTTAGCATACATTTTTCTGAGGGGTATCATTTAGCGAATTCAGTTCTCACCATACCTCTCAACCTCTTAACACAAAACACCTGGACAAAGCCAATAATGGGGGAATACAGCCCCAAAAAATAGGGAAAAATTTCAAATATTGATCTTATAAACTTAGAAAATTGCTAAAATATAAGGTTTTGTGTTGCCATGTATTTTCTGAAGAATATGAAGTCTGAAATTCAAATGCTTGTCATTATTTAATTAATTCAATCCTTCACTGATTACAAAAATCCAGAAAACCACAGATTTTATGAGGAACAGAACAAAAACACGAGGCAAAAATCTGGAGAGTCTTCACAAGTGGTGATGGACAGGGAATTCAGGCTCTTGCTACTTGTACCCAAGGTACAGGGTTTGAGCCTGAGTAACTCTAGCCACAAGGTATATTTAACTGGGGCATTTCACACACAGATATATACACACACACACACACACACACACACACACACACACACACACACACACACACACACACACACACACACACACACACACACACACACACACACACACCAAAAGATTCCCTTGCAGAGAGTATGAGAGAGATTTCAGACATTTCCCTTGCAGTATAAGAAGATTCTGTTCAAAATTCCTGCAGCAAGCTGAGAACCAATCAGTAATTATGTACGTCGTAAAGTAGACAGGGATCAGACTGTGGATGTGGCAGTCTGATCCCCTTCTACTTTACTGCAGTTATAAACCACATAGACTTCTGGGCATCTGTACACTGATGTCTCTCTTCCTAATCTGGACTGGTTTAACAGCAGTCCAGATTGTTGTTTTAAAAAAAAAAACCCAGAAGTCGCATGCATGTGCAGTTCGATTTTTAACAGCGAGTCAGCTCACAGCTAGTATACAATAGTACACTAAATATTTTTTTTTCTTTCTTTTTTACAGCTGGGGTGGGGTGCTGCAGTTCTGCATTCCAATAGCACAAGCCGCCCCTGGTATAAGCATTACTATGGTAACCAGAAACATTTCTGGTTTAAAGATCACATCAATGCATCTGCTGCCTTGTATACAGCAACTGAGGGATTTACTTGATTGCTTAGAGCTTCTACCGTCGTGACTGTGGTGGGAATAAGATTTTTAAACAACCACTGTAATGTAAGAGCAACATTTAGTTAGCTTGTGCATTTCTTCATCTACACAACCTTACAAATAAACCAAAATTCAGCCTAGGAATATGCCAAGATTCTGAGTCCATAAAAGCATATAATTCGTTACATTACTAATGTTCGTGTCCATCCCCACACCTCGGAAAGCATTCTGTTTCATTTACTCATACCCAGCTAGGGTTAAACGCTATTAAACAAGTCTGTAATTGGTGTAAATAAGTGAAATCAAAACCCATAATGTTTGGCAATAGTCATTTAAACACAGTTTCACCACTAAATATGAAACAGATGCATAGCTGCATGGATATACTAGTAACTCACATTATATTACTACCGAACTTTAAAGGGGTACCACTGCATTGCACTCATTCATTTTTAAATATTTATATATTAAACAGCAATAAATGAAAGGGAAAAGGACACATACATTGCAACAACTCATACACCAACCAAAAAAACATTAACAAATTCTGAATGCATCACTACCATTTAGATTTTACACACGAGCAATTGTAACTAAGTGCAAGTAATTAGAAAATTATATTTACCATTTGTGGAAGAAGAGGAAGAAAGTAAGGATATGTTGATTTTATATTTAATCAAATGTGCACTTCCACTTGTCGAAAAGTGGCTATAGATATATATAGATATATATACTGTGACATATATAAACAGTACTATCAAGATAAATATTAAATAGCAGAAGTTACCTTACTGTATGTTGTTAGTTAGGGTTGACACCTTTTCAGATGCCCAAAGTGGGACATTTTTGGTGCAAACGTCAGATTTTGGAGGGCAAAACATACCCAAGGCCAGTACAAAGGACAGAACTTCACTTTTTTGCCTAAATAAAGGCTTATTCTTGTAGCATTTTAGTTGCTTATTCTGTCTCTTATAACATTTAGGTGTTTCAGGTACAGAATAACTGTTTTTATGCAACTATTACATAAAATATAGGAAATATTTTTGTCCTAAAATCTCAGGCTTTTTGCCATTTTTTCAATTTTTTTGCCGGACACAACTGCCCAAAGAGGGACTGCCCCTCACAAAGTGGGACAGGTGGTAACCCTAATGCTAGTGGGTGCTGAATCTGAGATTCTACTTTACTTTGTATCACAGAACAGCTAAGCTGTGTTAAATGAAGAACAACATTGGTTATTTGGTGATTAGCTGAAAAGTGCAAATAAATAGATTATGTTTTCTTTTAATTTCTTCTTTTTTTTCACTGGTTTTCAAGTTATTTCTTTCTGCTTGTCTCTCTAACAAACTGTTGTTCTATTCCATGTCTTTCATTTTATCCAGTATACCTTTTGGTTTTAAAAATGATGTAGCATTGTCCAGGTCTTCAAAGAGTTTTGTTTTATCTCTAAGAAATATTTTCAGTCTAGCTGGGAAGAGCAAGTCTACTTTGATCTGACTTTTTTTAGTTCTTTTATTAAAGGTAGAAAGTATTTTCTTCTAGATATCACTACAGATGAAAAATCATTGTCAAATCTTATTGTTTGGTCCTGAATTTTGATAGGAGACTTAGCCCACCCTGTCTTTAGGATGAGATCTTTATCTTGTGTAGAGAAAAATCTTACAATTGTAGATCTTGGATTTGACTTCTTTGAGAAAGATGTTGCTTTGGATAAAGATCTATGGGCCAGTTCAATGCCAAAAGACATAACTTCTGAGAGAGTAAGGATTTTAGGGATCCAAGTTGTTAAAAAGTTTGTCATGTTGTCATTTTCAATGCCTTCAGGTAATCCAAAAATGCTGATATTGTTCCTGTGGGATCTATTTTCTAAGTCATCAATCTTTTCCAGCAACAAGGTGTTTTGTTTCAGTAAAAATTCCAGGTTATGTTCATCTTCTGTCAGTCTTCCTTCAAAGTCATTTAAGGCATCCTCTGTCCCTGAAATCTGAGGTTTTTTTTTTTTGTTGATTTAATATTTCTTGTAGTTGCTCCATTTTTTTAGAAGTGTTTTCTTTGAAGTTTTCAGTTTTGTTGTCCATTTTATCCATTTTAAGAGAAAGCTATTGTAAGTTGGTAAGAACAAACTGTATATCCTTCATTAGTAAGGAATCCTGAAAAGAGATAAATATTTTTAAAAAGTAAAAAATAATAATAATTCTAATCAGAGATAATTGATTAAATCAATCAGTTTTATCTCTTAATCTTATCTTTATCTTATTAACTACCTCAGACTTACTTAACCTACAATGTTGGGTTATACTGAGTCAATTTCATCATTTAACTAAGAATGAATCCATAATGTTCTTATTTTTCTCAGAAATTAACACGTACATTATAGTATGTCTAGTATAACATCTCTGTAGTGACAAAGTATCATAGATAAAACTGCTATATAAGTGGTTTGAACCAACAAAATTAATTTTAAACATCAGTCATGGCTGGACCCCTACTTATTTAACTGAATGAGTTCCTGAAATGTATGCCTGTCCTTACACAAGACACAAATGTTGATTTTATTCATCACAATCTAATGTATATAAGTGTTTATGTGTCTATATATATATATATATATATATATATATATATATATATATATATATACATATATATATATATATATATATATATATATATATATATATATATATGTGTGTGTGTGTGTGTGTGTGTGTGTGTGTGTGTGTGTGTGTGTGCATGTGTGTGTGTGTGTGTGTGTGTGTGTGTGTGTGTGTGTGTGTGTGTGTGTGTGTGTGTGTGTGTGTGTGTGTGTGTGTGTGTGTGTGCTGGGTAGTCATGTAGTATTCATGATATACACATGATACCAGCAGAATCCTGACTAATAAGCAATCTACATTTTCACCATCCAGGTAAACACAAAAGTTACTGATGTTTGCTATTTGAACATGTACTGCAGGAAAATACATAGGGATATTGATACTAAGTATCTCTACTTCACTTGCTTATACTGGGTTTTTATCCACCTTACTTATGCGAGGATAATCTTGTATTGCACTTGCTATTTTAATACTGTGTACATGTACATGTTATCTTGTCACTGAAGGTGGGAAGCACATATTAGACTGAATGGGAAAAATAGTTGCACAATCCCTTAAGTTGTGGGCCATTACATAGGATGAGAAGTTGTTAAAGTGTGGAAAATCTTGCTTACTGTAGGGTTCTGGCAGGGTATGGCAAAAGGTAATACAATCCCATAGTTGTTGAGGTATGCCCTGGTCTACGTCATCAAAGCAGAGGAAGACCTGAATGGCTCTCCCAGTCTCTGTCCTTCCTCCCTCCCTGGCAATGGTGTACCCATGGTCCACCATTCTGAAAGTTTACTTGCAGGCTGACATCCTGCATTCCAGTGCGACATATACATGAAGAAGGTGGAGAGTATCCTGATCCATCTATCTCCATGCACGAGTGTGCCTCAGTCATCTCTCAGTGGACATTGCAGGGAAGATGTAGATTCGACAAATGCTGTATTTGAACATTGTTCACTGATACAACTCAGTTCACATTCAGATGGAGTGAAACAGAGCACTCACTGAGTCACTTTTTATGTCTGGTGCACCGGAGAGGGCAGAGTTTATTTGTATACACACACATTCTGAGCAGTTCGAACAACATTAGTAGCTATCCATGGTATACGCTGAACTCCATGCAGCAGCACATGCTGATGCAATTCAGAAATACTCTATGCTAACAAACCTTATCAATTATGTTGGTCATGAAAGTAAAACAACTGTTAAAAGTGCTCCTTCCTAGGCTATCTTTGGAAGTAGCAAACTTTCCAGAGGTATGTCTGTTGACTATTCTGTTTTACTTGTTGGTGTTTTGTACATATTCATAATGCTCATTAATGTATGTGGTGTGCTTCAGATTCAGATGGAATTCATAAATATTGCAGTACATATTGACTTTCACTGCATTTTTACACATATTCCTTAAAATAAAAGTCTTGACATACATCTGTCTCAATGATAGTGCACTTTGTCTGCTGTTTGCCTACTATTTACAAATTATTTCTAAGGAAGTGTACTGCAATACAATATTGTTTTTAGTCTGTTTCCATTCATATGATCTTAAATAGCTTACCAAGAGATTCTCAGTCTGATGGCAAAGTTCAAGTGTTTTCCTGCTGTATTATATATATATTGACAGGATATGCAGACAGTATCTAGGCATGGTAGTTCTATATCTAAGCACGTTGGACAACAAATGAAGTGTGTGCAGAATTATCTTCCTGTATTTATCATACATTACAGGTGGTATTGTCTGCAACTTCTTTCATTACCATATAGCAAGTGATGGGCATCTGAGTTGATTTACTCATTACTGACATGAGTAACAGGTCTGTATATATTTCTCAGAAAATATATCTGCAGCACTACAATAAAGCTGGTGTAGCAGTTTAGTTTATAGGTTTATAGGTTTATACTTTGCTAATGACCACTGGGGCCTTTTTAAGCCTAGCCATGCATCCCAAATCTCTGACAAGTTCTGGTACCCTTGATAAGAGTAAGCAGGGGCTCTGGAGATGAATCATTTACAAGCAGAGACCTAGGAAATGAGCCATTCACCAGTGTCCATAAGAGACATAGGTGTCAAACCACAGATAAATGTCCTCTTCCCCTTCCAGTTGTCCAAGTCACACTTGAATTGGATAAGGGAGGAACTCTGATGTGACTTAGGAGCCTGTTTCAGAGAAGGGGTTATCTCTGTGATACATATCTGTCTCTCCAGCAGTTACTATTTATATCACATGCAAAGTTTAATTCTTTACAATGGGTAATTTGGGAGCTCTTTGATTTGTAGTTATGCAGGAGGTCCATCAGGGTGGGGTCCATAAATGTCTTGTACACTAGGCATATATCTTTCCTCAGTAGCCTGTAGGAGATAGAATATAGGGATAGGGCTTTAAGCTAGTCTGCAAGAGACATGTTGCTTACCCCCTGTATTGTTTTAGTTTGGAATTTTTGTGGGCATTCCAATTGTTGGGTGTGCCTGGTTAGATACAAATTAAAGGGGGCATTGTAGTCAATGATAGGTATGATGAAACCTGAATACAGTGGAACAATGACCTCCTTGCACCTATATGCCATACCTTTGTTTATAAATTGCATAACATAAGTATGATTTCCTCACAGCTGTAAACATGTAATGGTCAAAGGCTAGATTACTGTCTACATGTGTCCCCAAGTTCTTGACTACTGTGTCAGCTTTTAGGGTTGTTTTATCAATATGATAGTTACCAGGGGAATGACTTCCCGAAAGATATTATTATGCATTTCTTGGCATTTAGTTTTAGTCCATGGCTCTGACACAAATTATTTGTCTGTGTCAGACCTTCCTGGAGAACATTACTGTCAGTCAGGGATTCTATGAATGCTCCTAATTTGAAATCATCTGCAAATTTGGTTAGGTAGACACCATTAACATTGGCTTGACTTCAGAGAAGTAGATGTCAAAAATGAGTGGTCCCAGAACTGATCCCTAAGGGAATTCACTTGTGACTGGCTTCTTTGTAGAGGTGCACTCCCCATTTCTGACTTCATGAGTCATGTCTGTGAGCCACCTGGATATACACTGGGTAACATAAGGGTTTATACTTAGTCTCTTCAGTTTGTCAACAATGCCGAATGGGGTGTTGTGTCAAATGCCTTGGAGAGGTCAAGGTAGACAGTGTGAACTGCTTTGCCCTCATCCATTGCTTTGGTGACATTCTCAAAGAAGCCCATTAGGTTGATTAGGCATAGCTTGCCCTTAACAAAACCAGCGTGGGATGGGTCCAGTCTCTGGAGGTATCCTATGTCATTATTGATCATTTTCATGATAATTCTTTCCATGGCTTTGCATGTTTGACTAGTCAGACTTATCGGTCTGTATCCTTCATCTCCTACATGTATGATGGTGTTATAAATGTACATCTGAGTAATTTTACATATCTCAATAATATTAAATGTTCAATGATATATGAAACTTTCTTAAAGACATAAATATCAAAGTCATAAGATGTAAAATAAAGTAATTAATAATGTAACCTGTTATTTAAAAGAGATTTGACATTCAAAGTCTCATTTAGCCCAGAACTATGGTCCGCCCTAAGAAAAACCTGCCATCTAAGTTCTTTGTTGTCAAGGGCATTATGGAATTCTGTAAAAAATGGAGTGAAGTCTATTCCATCCAAAAAAAAAAATACAAATTTTTTGAAATTGGAACATTCTAAAACACGTTTGGCTAATACATTGTTGATGTCTTTATTCCTAATGGCCAAACGATGTTCATAAATCCTTTTGTATAGGGCTCTGGTAGTATTTCCAACATAAAAATTGTGACAGGTTGAACACGTTGCCAAATAAACTATCCCAATACTTTTACAGTTGTATCTACCTTTACTAACCACCATCTTGTTGATATGTGGAAAAAGTATATTTTTTCATGAATCAATAAACCTACATTGTTTACAGCTGTAACATGGATATGTACCTGTAGGTCCTCTAACAGTTTTATGTTCTGCTATTTCTAGTATGGATTTTAACCTTGCAACCTTCTTATAAATAAAATGTGGATGATCACTAAGCAGTCTGTCTAGATCCCAGTTCCCCATAATTACTTTCCAATTATTGGAAATAGCGTGTTTAATACTATTACAGTCCACACTAATAGGAACAAGAAAAGCACAGTCCATCTCTTTGTCCATCACACTATTACAACTTCTATCACTGTTAGCAATGAAGCCACTAGTTAAGAATGGTGGGAATGTTTTCATCCTAACCAATGACACCTGCTCCAAAATTTCTTTCAGTTTATTATATGGATAGCCTCTTTGGACAAACATAGTAATAAGCTTATTTGCCTCAAAGGTAACATTTTTAGTATCTGAAATCAGTCTACTGAGGCGTATAATCTATCCTCTGACCAGGTTCAACTTCATGAATAGAGGATGACCACTTTCATAATGAAGGACGTTATTAGTATAAGTGTCCTTTCTGAACACTGTGCTGGTAAATCTCTTCTCTTCAAGGTTCAAATTTATATCTAGATCCAGGAAGTGCACATTCGTGCCAACTTCACTACCAGAGCCCTAAACAAAAGGATTTAAGAACATCGTTTGGCCATTAGGAATAAAGACACCAACAATGCATTAGCCAAACATGTTTTAGAATGTTCTAATTTCATAAAAATTGTTTTTTTTGTGTTGGAAGGAATAGACTTCACTCCATTTGTTACAGAATTTAATAACGCCCTAGAAAATAAAGAACTTAGATGGCAAGTGTTTCTAAGGTTGGACCACAGTCCTGGTCTAAATATGACATTGAATGTCAAATGTCTTTTAAATAACAGATTACATTATTAAGTTATTTATTTTACATCTTATGACAATAATACATGCACACTTTAAATGGGTACATACAAATGCATGTGCTGTATATATTTGTATACACATTTTTACATAGTGGTATATTTTATATTTGATATTTATGTCTTTAAGAAAGTTCATATATCATTGAACAATTAGATGAATGGAAATTTATTGGGTCATTAATTAACTGATTTTTTAGATGTTTTGCATTTAAACTGATTCATAGTTTCATAGGTTCATAGGTTCATAGGCTCATACTAGGCTATCTGCCCTAGGGCATTTATAAGCCTAGCCAGAGTGTGTTTGGCTTTTGCCACCCATTTTAAAATTAATTTTGCTATGCCCTTTTTCGAGGTTAGTATACTGTGCCTCTGTCAAACAGTGACACAGAAGTGATACCCGGGGTAAACCTACGATCCCCCATCCACTCATTAAGATTCCTCTTGAAGAGAGTCAATGAGGGACTCTGCCTAACCTGGACTGGGATTTTATTCCAGAGTGAAGGGAGGCTCTGGGTTATGAATCTGTCCCTCCAGCATGTCCTATTTATTTCAGTGCTGAGGTTCAAGTCTCTTGAGCACGTAGCTCGATGGGATTTGGATTTTCTGAGGTGCAGCATGTCCATTAATTCTGGGTTGGACATGGCTTTATACGTCAGGCACAGATCGCCTTTGAGCAGGAGGTATGCCACTGAGTAGAGCTGGAATTTCTTTAACCGGGCAGCATATGGCATCTGTTTGAGCCCTTTGATCCTCTTGGTGAGGTACTTTTGGGGTCTTTCCAGTTGCTGCAGGTGTCTGGTAAGGTACATCCCAAAAGGGGCATTGTACTCAATTATGGGCCTGATGAGGGATGAGTAAAGAGGCATGATGACCTCCACTGATCTAGATGTGAATCCCTTCATGATGAGGTGGGCTATATAAAATGTTTTTCTAACTACTTTGGCCACGTGGTTGTCAAATGAGAGATTGCTATCAACTTGGGTCCCCAGGTCCCTAATTACTTCTTCCGTACTTAATGGATTACCACCTATGTGGTAATTTGTGGGCACTTTGTTTTTGCCAAAGGGGATGACTATACACTTTCTGGCATTTAGCTTGAGGCCATGGCTCTGGCACCAGTTGTCTGTTTCTATGAGGCCCTTTTGGAGGATGCTTGTGTCGGCTGGAGAGTCGATTATAGTGCCCAGTTTTCAGTCATCTGTGAACTTGGTCAGCCACAGTCCTTCCATGTTTGCCTGTACCTCCGAGAAATATATACTGAACAGGAGAGGTCCCAGGACTGAGCCTTGTGGGATGCCACTTGTAACTGGTTTGGAGTCTGACATGGCTCCAGAAATTCTAACCATGTGGGTTCTGTCCTTGAGCCAGTTTGCAACCCATCTAGTGACATAGGGGTTTATATTTAAGCTGATGAGCTTATCTATAATGCCCGAGTGGGGTATTGTATCGAAGGCTTTTGCGAGGACCATGTAGGCTGTGTGGACCACCTTCCCCTAGTCAATGGCCTTGGTGACTGTTTCAAAGAAATCAACCAGGTTTAAGAGGCAGGATCTGCCCTTAACAAAGCCGAAATGGGTAGGATCCAGTGTCTGTGGGTCCCCAATATCTTTTTTATGACGTCCATGATGATCCTTTCCATAGCTTTGCAGACCAAGATAGTCAGGCTTATGGGGCGATAGTTTCCAGGATCTGTTGAGGCACCCCCTTTGTGGAGAGGGACCACTGTTGCTGTACGCCACTCTTTGGGTACATATCCTGTGGTAAGGCTGAGATTGAACAGTAGTTTTATGTTTGGGTTTAGCTCTTCTTGGAGTTCATGTAGGACACAGCCCGGGACACCGTCTGGTCCCATTGATGCTGTGTTTTTTGCTTTGAAGAGGGCAGCTCTTACCTGAGCATCTGAGATGTCAGGGGGGCAGCACTCTGCTGGGATAGATATTTGCCCTTTTGGTGGGGGGGGGGAGTTTGTGCTGAATCTGTCAGCTAGGATGTTGGCAATGTCTGTGGGTTCGATGTATTTTTGTCATTTTGGACTAATTCTGAGCATATCTGGGAATTCCCACGCAGGTTCCTAACATAACTAAAGAAAGCCTTGTGATTATCCTTAGTGTCCTGTGTAATTTTTTCTCTCGAAGCTGGCCTTAGACGATTTTATGAGTGCCTGTAGTTTTTTGCTAACACTGATCAGAGATGCCTTCCCTTTTTGGGATTTTGCTATATCATGTAGTAGCTTCCTCCTTCTATTGTATAGTTTGTTTATGGCTGGGGTCCACCAAACAGGACGTTTGCCTTTGGAGGATTGGGTCTTGGTTTTATTTGGGATTGCATGATCCATGCATTCCTGAAGGTGTTCATAGAATGCGTTTATAAAGGATTCTGCGGTCTGGGCCATATTTTACACAGGCCTGGGGGCTTTGAAGGATTCCACCTCGGTTTTGAGGAGTGTGAAATTTGCTTTAGAGAAGTTTTTCACTGTGGTTTTCTGGGCAGGGGGTGGGGTCGGGATGTGAATATCCACTGAGATTAGTTTATGGTCTGATCTTACCAGTGAGGGATACACTTCTGGTCTGGAGCATAGAGTCCCCATGTTGGTGATGATCAGGTCCAGTATGTTTTCCCCTCTTGTGGGAGTGGTAACAAGTTGTTCCATAGCATTTGAGTTTATAAATTCTAGGAACCTTTGAGCTAGGGTGTTGGAGCTAGAGTAATGCTCCCAGTCTATGTTTGGGTAGTTGAAGTCACCCAATATAATGGTGTTTGGAGAGACCTTCATATTTTCCAGTGTTCTCAGGAAGGCTGAGTGGGGTTCCTGGGTTTAGGAGGGTGGTCTGTAGCAGGCTATAAACTGGAAGGCAGTTTTACCCACTGTTAGTTGCACATGGATAGTCTCTGATGCTTCGTGCTTTGCCACCAACCTGGAGGTGTGGGTATCTTTGATGAATATCGATACTCCCCCTCCTTTTCTGGTTCGGTCCAAGTTTTGGGGCCGAAAAGCATGGTATGAGGTATAACCTGGTAGTGCTGGGGTGTCCTCGGGAGCCTTGAACCAGGTTTCTGTTAATGCACAGATATCGATGTTCTCCATGCTAAGGAGAGTTTTGAGTACATGCATCTTGAGGTTTAGACTTCTGGCATTGTGTAAGCATTACTCTTAGTTTCTTATCCCTTGTGATACCTATGGAGGTGGGTTTGTCTTTTGAGCTTTGCCTAAAAAAGGCACTATTGAATGGTTTGTCAGTTCTGACGAAGTTCGTTGGTATTAGAACAAAAGAAAGCGCTCAACTATTAATTCGGTGTGGACAGTCATCATTTGGTCTTTTTTTCACATTTTATTTCTAATTTTATATAGGTGTCATACTTTGCATGGTGTTTATCATGTCATATCATATTTTTTCTAATGCCATTATATATCATATGCATAGATAAAATTATATTGTGCATTCACGCACTTACTAGTCATGGCATACATTGCCATGAGATAACATAACAATGCATATTTTATGTATGTATGTATATTTGGCTTAACCTTACAAATGTGTACTGTGTAGGCATACTGCAGATCTGATCAAAGTTTTGACACACACACACATTTGTGTGTTGCAAATAAGTCCATCTCATTCAAAGAAGGAGAATTTCTCTGCCCATGAACATGAAATAGTACTGAAGGCTCTGCAGGAGCAAAAAAAGCTATCTGCTGGTTAGGAAGGGTGATTCATTGTAGAGTGACCTAATGTAGGATGATATTGTTTGATAGGTCATTGCTGTCAGTGGTCATAGCAGTACACCGAGGGAATGTTCTTGGCAATGCAGTGACATGGTTTTTCACACAGCTACATGTTTGAACCACTACAGATGCCTCCATGATGCCATGTGGGAAAACAGTTCTGACACTAATGGAGACACAGTTGTTTCTGTTATCCTGGCACCACATTCCTCAGAGTTAGTGTACATCAAGTGGTGACATCCAGCTTAGACTCAGATGTATGATATTTATTTAGTAACCTCATTTTCTGAACTTTATGTCACATGTATCACAGATTAACATAAGTCGTCCTCAGCCACCCACTCATGCATGACACATTATATCTCTACAGATGAAGACATGCCAGATATGTATTCCAGTTCCTGCCCTATGAGTACATCTATGCTGCCTTCATACTCACATGTCCTGTATTACAGGGCCTTCTGATGCTGTCAGGCTCCATATACAATGACCAGTTACATATAAAATCACATCGCTGTAGAACAGAGTACTGTGTATTGCTGTCAAAGTGTTTAAACACACATCTTCTTATGTAAATATGCATAATGTGTGCTTGCATTTCTTTCTCTGGTCTTGCAGCTCATTCACTTCCTGCTTCCTCCTAGGACTTGTCCTCTGATCCTGATACAGGACAGGATGAGGTAGTACATCCAATGAAATGCAAGACACTGCACATGAATTTATACTCTCCAGCCAAGATGATGACAATCCTTTAGCCCAATATATTTCCTCAGACAGGGAGGGCTGTATACTTGACCATTTTGCTGGTAATGGAGCATCAGGTACTGGTCATGAAGAAGACCATGGGCAATTTTTCTCACTTGGGTTTAACAATGATGGTGATACAGCTCCACAAGAGGCAGTTGACATCCATTGGACAGCACATGCCCAAGTGACATCGATAGGTGGGCATGCATCAGAAGGTGTATTCCTGCAGTTACAGCCACATGATAGGTCACAGCACCATCATGCAACAAAATTATGTCCACTTATTCATGCAGCTGACTATATGGCACAATGCATGAATGTGTTACATGAAAGTCAGGATTGCAGGCATGCTGAGATCATGGCACCAATATCTGAACATTGGACAGTATGGCATCAATCACATGCGTTGTAAAGAACTTGGTCTCAGATGTGCTTGAGCAGTGTTGCAGTAGTACTTGGGCCATATTTGCTCTAACCCACAGTGTGAGTATGCCATCATGTGGTAGAGGAAGACCTCTTCCTACATGCCGTACCCATGACATTCGGTCAGTCATAGTGGCTGTGTTGCAGTTAGCACACAGACCTCTTGTGGATCTCCATGTTCAGACCTAACTGGTGCATCAAATAGAATGCCTTGCAGCAGTGCACAGATCCCTACTGTATCCCACCTCACATAGGACACCACCACAAGATCAGTAGCGCAACACAAGGAGGTTGACATTTCTTCACATGACAGGGGCAATCAAAACCTTGGCGTAAGCTGTCATCAGAGGTGCCCTCATCTACAGTAGTGTTACCATAGCAGGTATCGCAGTGTGTGAGTGTGTGTTGTTGTGTTACTATCCACCTGTGACAAGGATGACTGCTGTACTGACCATAATGCACTGGGCATGTTTGTGATCTTTGTCATGCTTGATGCCACAATAATACTACTTTTTCAGTAATTTACTCAAAGCATGTCACCGTATTTAAATGGCACATGCATTTATTCACAGGTTTGACATCTCATGGTAACTTGCCATGGTAATGTAAGGCACATAACATATTTGAATATACATGATTTTATGACTAGAATGTTTAATACTCTTCTATAATTGCATATATCTACACAACGCATGCAGTCATGCTGTCATTATCATTATGTAAGTAATCACTACTGAACATGTTGCTGTTGTTTGTCAGCAGATACACATGGAAAAACATATCAGTATTTACCATGGCATGTTTTCTCTGTAGGTACCACCACTAAATAAACTGCACATCAATATTAAACATGCATTCTACTGTCAAACAGCATATGGTCATGCAACCAAGAGGTCAATATAAAGTGTCCAGATTTTTGCAGAATGTCCACATTTTTGCCTCATATTTTTGGTGTGTTCCTCATAAAATTTGTCATTTTCTGGCAAATCACTGGGATGATCTGAGGACTGAGGTCACCAAATAATGACATACATTTGAGTTTCAGACTTCAAATCCTTCAGAAAATGTATGTTAAATGTTAACACAAATCCTGTTATTTTATCAACTTTCTAAGTCTGTAAGAGCAATATTTAAAATCTGTCCCTATTTTTGGGCCTTTGCCCCCCAACACCATTTTTTTAGGCTTTGTCCAGATTTCTTGCACTAAGAGGTTGAGATGTATGTATAAGACGCAACATGCATACTTGATTCATATGTGCTTCCTTACATTTCCAAACATGTTTAGTACCCCGCTTGTGTTTTTTTCCTCACAGGTTTACTCTGCATTCTTTTTCAACAGTGCAATTATATGTGGAAGTGTAACATCAAATGTCATTCAGGTGTTCCGGTGACAGTTTAACACAACCTTTAGAGGCCATGAAATTCCTGAATGAGATGCCATGTACATCCCTTGAAATGCCTGTACCCTGCATGGTGCATGTTTTGCATGATATCTGCATATTTCAGATGTTGCCTTAAGACACTTTACAACCTGGAGTATGGCAATACATTAGCCAAACCATGCTGGTGAGGTGTCATGTGAATTACAATTCAGTCCTGCACCCTTATTATCTTGTTGTGATCTTCTACTTCCACCCCTACCTACCCTGAAGAGTCAATCTGTTTTCTACACACATGCACGCGCACACACAAACAACAATGCATGTATAATGATGCCATTGGCCACATGCATGACATACACATACAAGTATTTATTCAGTAGTTACTGATCATGTACTACAGTCCTCCATCTTTAACAGTTGTGTACCTCTCTACAGGCATCTTCATGCATTTTTTTCTATTTGTTACCACATGGTAGGTAAATGCTGATGTAAGAGAAAATTTAAATAATTTTTTTGTATGTCTAATATTCTCCATGTTCAGGTAACAGAAGAATTACAATGCTTGTCACTTGTGGTATTAGTATGCCCTCACCAGTAGACATGAGTCACATGTTGATCTTTGTACAAATATGCATCTAGTGTGTCATGACTCAACGTTCTGAACCAAATGTTATCAAAAGATTTCTCATGCCTATAACAATATCGCCAGGTTTGCTACCAGCAATCCATACAAGACACACCATTGTCTTAATCTTAAGCAGCTCAACTGGCTTGAATTACCTAGCTTACTAACATTTTCCCAACTCATCATTGCTCACAAAATCTTTTATCAACCTAAAAATACTCCTATTCTTACTAACCTTATCACCCCATATACAAATCTAACTTCACTACGCTCCTCTACTAGATTACTTGTTTGTACTACAAAGTCTAATAACTTGTCAGGTGATAGCATTTTCTCAAACACTGTTGGCAAATGCTGGAACCTTCTACCAACAGACCTAACTCTAATACCATCCCTTTCTCTCTTTAAACTAAGACTCAAACTTCACCTAAAATCACACTGGTTGTGCCCCTGCACAAACCCTGACTAATTGCTTCCTCTTTCACTTCTATCTTCCTACTCCCTAGGGTCCACTTTCACCCTTTTACCCCGCTTATGTATATTACTGATCTCCTTTATTTATTGCTCTCTGACTTTTCCTTTCTTCAACCTACTTCCTCTTCAACCTTCCTATAATTCTCCTGTATACAAAGGTTTGCATATAATTACAATGTTTACAAGTATATTATACCTTTTTTTTAACAAACTACCCTTAAACAATTTTCATTATGCCACACTTACTAAGAGTAGTTCATCCTCAAAAAAAAAAAAAAAAAAAAAAAAAAAATAATTTTATTTCAATTTATTTTTTTCCCTCTATTCTTATTTGGTTTCAATGTTTTTCTGTTACAATTACTACTGTTTATAATTGTTAATGTAATTCCACTATTAATCTTTAATGTTTATAATGTTTGTCTGGAGCTTTTCTCCCCGGGCCTCTACTGAAAATGGACATGTATCCAGTTAGACTAGCCCGGTCAACAAATGTAAAATAAAATAAAATAAAAATAAAATAAATAAATAAAATTTTGCCTGAGCCAGCATATATGGCTGTTGCCTTCATCAACCACACTTAGATGTTCTTTATGTTGTGTCCTCCTGGTCATCTTGCGAAGCACATGATAGCTCCTCTTTGGATGTCTGCAGTTCTTTGGGTAGATCAACACACCCAGGGCTGGCAGGCCTCTATGTTTTAATATAGACACATTCTGCAGCATGGTACACATGGTGACCATTAGTGCTACCTTTTCAGTTGTGTACTGCAGTGCGCCACTAAATGTGTCCAGACATCTGAAGCATGATTTCAGCACACCAAATACTCAGTCAGTGGTGTTCCATGCCATCGTGTGTGATCTGCTGCATGTGATTTCAACAAGAATGAATGATGTTGTAAGCCAGGGCTCTAGAGGATAACCAAAGTCACCTGTTGATAATTAGGCTTGATCATGCACAGTGTGGAAACACAGAACACCTTTGTCATATTCAAGTATATTTACCAAGTAATAGCCCCTCAGCAAGCTCACCCTCTTGAAACAATGCCCTTAGGAGACTCTCCCTCCTTATGACTGCATCCTGCACACTACCATGTGTGTTTTGCCATCAGGATAATGATGAAGGCATGAGCACACTTCCTGACAACTGATTGATGGCCATCACTTTCTTTTGAAGTACAGTGCTGCATCATCTACAGAAAGGGTTTGAAGTGATATGTAGGAGCAATCAATTCCACCAGGGACATGGGGAAATTAGGTATAGCACAGAATCCTTCTATGGCAGCCCTTTGCTCACATGATGTCAATGGGAAGTGAATAGTCTCATCTACCTTGCTGCAAATGACTGTCAGGAAATTTCCTAGTATGCAAAGAGCAGCTGTCTGGGACACCCCTATGCTATCATCCAGGTACCAGAAACTAGTATATCAGTGCTCAGACACATATTTTGTTTCTGCTTTGATAGGGTTACCCCTCAAGGTGAGTGGGGTGCACATAGACCTCTATCTAGTCTTTATCTACCTATTATTTCTTGACCAGATAGCAAGTTGAACTTTACTTTGGCGTACTGTTGTGCTGTTTGGCTGCGGATGTTAGGATGCATTTGCAGATCATCCTCTGACATCACCTCTATAACCCCAGCCTTCTCCAAAGCATTTACTGCATAATTTATAATTGCAGCTTTTCCACAGTGAAATATGTCAATATCATGGGATATTTGTATATTTTTAAACAAATATGGCCTCCACTGAATGTAACAGGAATATGATGGTATATTCCATATATACTTCTTCATCTCTTTTTATTGTCATTGGACACGTTATGTTCTGCGATTGTCTGTAATTGCACAGAATCTGTAATTAGGCTATACCATATTATATACACCTGCATTTAGGTTGTTCTTAAAATCACATTTGGCCTAAGCTCACTGAGTGTGCTGCCCTGGGCACAATTTCCTTTTGGAATCTGTCTAAAATCTCTTATCAGTACGTTTATGGCTTAGCAATCCAACATTTCTGTGTATTTATTTTTTTATCATTCTCCAGTTAAATAACTCTGGTTCTCAGCTACCAGGACTTCAACTGGCATTGTAAGACTATAACCAGAACTCCCATTTCAGAATCAACTGCTCCAGCCTTGGTATGTTTCACTTTTTATAAAATACTCCAGACTACTCTGAACTCCTGAACAACTACTTTTGGCATACTGCAGTTTACCTGTTCTTATTAACAGATGTATAACTGATTTGCATGACATGGCTACAGGCTTCTTGCTTTAAAGGGACTAGTCATTACTCTTCACTTCTATGCATTCTTGCACATATATATATATATATATATATATATATATATATATATATATATATATACATATACATATATATTACGTTATCGAAAAACATGATTATCGAACATGTCTTCGCTGATCAATAAACAGCAAAACCACAAATCTCTGAACGGCCACTTAAGCAAACTTGTTCCCAGGGGAAAAAAAACACTTGGCCGTCATCGGGAATTTGCCCTTTTCTCCACTGTAGTGCGACCTCGGAGTTGGTATATTTAGTTAGGGCAGTTGTGGGGGTGAAGCCCCCCACTTTGTAGTTTTTGAAAGTCTGTTTTGTTTTTGTTTGGCCAAGTGATTTTTTCCCCTGGGAAAAAAATTGCTGAAGTGGCTGTTCAGAGATTTGTATTTTTGCTGTTTAACTCTAATTATGCACTGGCATCTTACATATTTCTATCTATGCCTATCTTTTTTGTCTGTTAGCCAGTTTTTCAGTGGATGATGCTATGATCCACCACTAGCTTCAAGCTAGACAGGCTGTCCACATTATGCTGGTGACCACCAGGATGGTGCTGAGTCTAGAAATAGAATGGTTGATGTAGACCCACTGATAGAGCTAAATATTGCCTTACTTCTGCTGGTGAAGCCATTGTAACTCTCTGACCAATAGATAGTGCCATAGTGACCTTAAGGCCCACTTCATTACCCAGCATTACCTATCAGTTGTGGAATATCTGCTTTCAGCTTTGATCAACTTCCTGCTCAGATAGACTAGATATTCTTAGCTTTTTGGTGAGCATTGCCCCTAACCAACCATGTGAGACATCTGTGGTATTAGAAACCAATTTGAAAAATTTACACAAATACACCATTATAGCCTCTGAAATGCTTTCCCAACCTCTGGTATTCACCTTTCCATGGTGATCTTCATCAGGCAGCAGGCTGTGGAAGAAAGCTGGAAACTGAATGTTCTGTTGTAGCCTGAAAAACTTCCAGAAGCCCTTATTTGCCTTTATGCTCAGGAAAATGCCCATTCCTCTAGAGTGTCTACCTGATTTCTGGGGGCTTAATTAACCCTTCCCAAACTGTGAATCCAAGCTATCTTACCTTGGTAATTACAACTTTACATTTCAGAGAGCTGATAAGCCTGGCCTTCCTTAATGAATCCAAGACTGCTTGAACTTTGAACTTTGGGATGGGGATAATACGGACTTCTGGGTAGATTACCACATCATCCAAATAAGCCATGGTGCAGAACTGAGGGGATTTCATCACACAGTCCATCAGCCTTTGGAATGAGGCTGGAGAATTGTGGTGACTGGGGGTGGTATACTGGGGTAGACTGACTGTTCTAGAAAATGCAATATTTTCCTTTACCTCATCAGCTAAGGGAATCTGCCAGTATCTCTTTATCAAATCCAGAGAAGTAAGAAACAATGCCCTTTCTATTCATCCAAACAGTTCATCTACCTTAAACATAAAGTAGCTGTCAATTTGGAGATGCTGTTGAGTTTTCTAAAGCCAATACAGAATTGGACAATGCCATCTTGTGTTTGCACCAATATAATAGGCCTATTTTATCCATTAGTCAGCTATTCAATTACTCCTAATTTTAACATTTTTCTCTATATCCTCTTTTACTGCTTGTTTCTGAGCCTCAAGTATTCTATAGGGTTTTATGTGACTGTTTTATTTGGGAATTGTTTTATGTGGTATTTAAAAAAGTTTTCATTCCTGATAATTCTTAGTAAATATCTTTGTTTCTTAGAAGAAGGTCTTGTTGAAAGGGTATCATCCACCACCACTTTTTAATCTGTACAGCATCTTCTTTTCTTGCTCACAGTCTATAATCCAAGAAACTGCCCTTATCACATGTAATTGCATCTCATTATTTCATTTATGTGGCACGTTTGTTTAATATATCTCTTCCCGGTGTCTCTCGACCTTTAACATTTTCCTCATGCATTCATTTGATTACATCATAGAGTCACTGTCACTTGACAGGAAATAGTTTTTGGTTGTAAAGGCTAATACCATAACTCGGTCTGCACTTGGAATTCCCTATGCTGGGAATTTCTTTTATAAATGTCTTGCTGGTTAACATGTGTCCTAGACATGTATTTCCCACAACAGGCATTATTAGTTTCATTTTCTCCTTTAAAGAAGGAAAATGTCCATGGCATTTTTAAAAGGGGTTTTCTCCTCCTAATCCATCCACATCTCTTTTCACAGGCCTCTAGGGTGCATACCATATTTATTTTTATTTATTTATTTTACATTTGTTGACCGGGAAAGTCCGACTGGATACATGTCCATTTTCAGTGGAGGCCCAGGGAGAAAAGCTCCACAGTTCAAATAACAAGCAAGTGTAAGATGTATACATTTAACATATAACAGTGTAAAGGGATTAAAATCTGCAAAGGCTTAGGGTACCTATCAGATGGAGAAAAATTAAACAGGGCAACAATTATTCCCAATTTTCCCTGCATTTCTCAATAAATTGTCATAACATAAGATTTTTATGGTGTATGATAAACTATTCTACTATACCATCTGTCAAAGGATGATTGAGGTTCCTAGTTGCTTTACCTAAAGTTTTGACAAAGATCCATGATTTTTAGATATAGAAGGTGTGCCCTGGTCCAATAGGATCTCCTTCAGTATCCCTACATAGGAGAACACCAATGACAGATCTTCTGAAATTACTCTGTAATTGTTTTTTTTTTCCTAAGAGAAATAACCTCTGGAAGTTTAGCAGGATAATCCAAGTCTATTAATATATACTGATGTTTATTGCTAGATCAAGCTATCAACTACACAATATGGATTGCTATACATTCAAATGGCACTTCATTTACCAGTATGAGAATGAATGGATTCCTGAATCTTGTATTTGGGGCTGTCCTTTGGAATGTATCACAACTAGCACAGTAATACTCGATCTCCATTAAGATATCTGGCCAACTGATCCTGATCATGACCCAATATTTAGTCTTATCTAAACCCAAATACCCCCCAGCATATGGCCGTGAGCCACTTTAATGCCTCTTTCTCTAAATGGCTTGGGTACCAGTAACTGTTGTACAATCTCCTCTTTCCCAGTCTTTTTTTTTTCTACTTTATACACAAGTTAATTTTGTATCTTTGTATTTTGTAAATAAGTCTGGGTAATCTGGTGATAACTCAACAGGGGATTCTTCGATCACTATCCTGGATATGATGTCCTTTGCAAGGCTCAGCACATCTTTCTTCCCTTGAGTCCAGACCTCTTGAATTTTAACTCACTAATGCTATGTAGTGCAGAATAGCACACCTCCAGCACCCTATACACACATCTAGCATTCTTGACTTTTTTCTGAAAAATAAACTTAAAAAAGTGTAAAGTAAATATAAATACTTTGTCATGAATAAAAGCCATTAAAACTGCATAAATAACAATGTTATCAGTAAGAAGTGTTCTTTCCAGAGATAATAGTATATTCATAGTCTTTCCATAAATACTATAATATATTGTAATTCACACTAACCCCAACTTATATTTTTTGCCAGACTTCTTCAATAACATCCAAAGTTTCACTTGATGTCATACAACAGTTTTAATTCACTTGTTTTTGAAGTGTTAAGTACATATGGGAATACTGTTTATTTTAATAATTGCTAACAGACAACTAGCAATAACTCAGGTATGGTGCGATATAAATGGACATTGACAATGGAGTTTTCTGTCTCCTACCATGGTGTATCACATCATACCCCTTAATAACATGTAGGGATCTCAGTCATGAAAATATGAACACAGATATGAAAATATGTATAATAAGTGACAAATAATGATTAATTTTCTGCTGCAGCACATCCTAGACAAATAATCTTAATGTCATTTTGTTGATAACTCCTCACACTTTTTAACACTATCTATTATTCATTGGTAAATTGCTAAGTTTAATAATCCAGACTAAAAAAATATCTGGACACTATAAGGAGCCATCGGTGTGAACTGGAAATATACAAAAAAGAGCTTTTAGGCTTGAATGAGTTAAGCTAGTGACTTGAAACCCAGGAAGGGGTTGGAGTTGGCATGATGGTTAAGGTGTTTACCTTACAGAACCAACGTGCAGGGTTTGAGTCTAACCTTTGGGAAACATGGCTAGGTTTCAAAAGGCCTACTAGGGAAGTCAGTCTAATAATCACTTATGAGGCAAACTTGGATCCCCTTAATTCTTTTTGTGTTGCAAGAGGCAGAAGACTTTGCCTCCTCCTAAGATTCATTTTTCTCTGAGGCAAGTTAACCTACTCCAGTGCTCTAAAGGATTCCTTTATTCCCTTGACTTGAAGCCCATGCTATTCAGGGCTCCTCACTTTCCTTGACAGTTTCTTAAAATGTCATCACAATTTTGGGCTCCACAAGTCATAGTCATCCTCTCAAGAATTGTGTCTGTATGTTTTGTTTTAATACTTTTATCAATGCACTCTGATTCTATTTTTCTAATTTTACCCTATCTGCATTTAATGTGTTATTATGTACTGAATTTTACCATTCACTCATTCTGTACATGATAATGTTGATTAGTAAGAACCTAATGTAGCTTTTGGCCTTTAAGCTCAGGTCATGGCTGAAAACACCAGTTGATTTACCCTGTGAACAAATATGGATACAGAGAGAGAGATAGCTCGATATATAGATAGATAGATAGAGAGATAGATAGATAGATAGATAGATAGATAGATAGATAGATAGATAGATAGATAGATAGATAGACAGATAGGTAGGTAGAACGATAAATGGATAGAGGTAAATATTTAGATATACATATAAAAGCAGATATACATATAAATGCATTTATTAGTATCCAGTTTTGGAATGCAGACATATTTATTAATTCTGTTGAGCACTTTTGTTCCAATAAGAACTTCCTCTCATCAAATTTGGTTTCCTAGGATCTTGTCTCCTCCGTGGGGGCCTTACCTCCATTTACAATGACAGAAGGTCTCTAACACAAGAGCAGGGGTCTTCTGTCTCTCTAGATAAAGTTATCATCACTTTAGTCTTCCCATGACCTTCCACTGTAACTCCAAGTTTCATATAAACCATATTATTACAAATCCCTGGGTTAGTGGATATTAGTAAAACAGGTACAATGTTGAATCCTTTAGTGTTACCCTCTACACACACACATGCATACACTATTTCCCTTTACTTGAAAAAGTGCATGTAATGTGAAAGCTTTTATTTTGTAATAATAAAGTTATACTGGTTCACTAAATACAAGTTTTGTTTGCTTAGCAGCAGATTTATCTTTAGTTGCCTCAGAATTTACCCACTGGAGATGATTGTTTGCTTCCCTGTAGTTCCTGAGAAAATAAGTCAAAATTGTGTACATGGAAAAATAGTGACTGACTACACTGTACATGCTGAACAGCAGGCTAAGCAATGTAGTCAGCAGAAACTTAACAATTTATATAACATTCCCATCAATATTTTATACATTGCTCTGAAACAACTATTTTGCAAAAATAAACCAAGGATCATTTTATCATTTTACACTATTCCTTTATACTCTCTCTCTCTCTCTCTGTGTATATATATATATATATATACACACACACACACACACACATACACACACACATACACACACACACACACACACACACACACACACACACACACATTAGAAAAAATATCCTATGCTATAAAAATGGTGGTGTACTGAGGAAGAAAGTTTACTGCATTAAATTTGAAGTAGCTGCTTGTGAAGGTGCAAACTCAGTCTGTTCAGTTGTGAATAAAAAAGCACAATCTGCAGTGTGAAGAAATCACTTAGCAAACAGTGAAATTTCACGCACCATTGACTCCTACTGATGACTGAAACTGTATCTCCTGTTGGAAAGTAGTGAATATCCTGTAACTAAATCTTTAAGAACTGTAAACAAAAAAGTCAATCTGGGCACTAAACTTTTAAAATTCAGTTCTTAAACTTGCAAAAGGAGAAAGAAATGTGCACACACTGGGGATTTGCTCTAACAATACAATATGTATTTTCATATCAAACAGAAGAATTGTCTTGAAAATTCTTTATGTTATACTACAGACTTTCAACATAACATTTTGTGTGCCTTAATATGACTGCCATGACTGGCAACCTTTTTTGTAACTAAGATGGTGGTGCTGCGGTAGTGTTGTCGCCTCACAGTAAAATGTTGTCCTGTTCGATTCTCAGCTGGAGCATCTTCTGTGTGGAAACATGCATGAATAGGTGTACCTTCGTTGAAGGTTGTGTGTCAGAGCTGGCAACTCGGCACATAAAAATCTACTGCCAATCATTAGCAGACCAGAGTTCCACTGTGGCAATCCCTAACCGGGAAAAGCCGAAAGACACAACAAAAAGGGAGGTATTCATAGTGTGGAGGTTTGCACTTTGTAGTAGTTACTCACAAAGAATGCCCCTGTGCCTATATGCAAATTTGGGGTTTTCAGGTTATTTACAATGACAATGGGAATATAAAAGCTTCTGTATAGAAATGCCCACCTTCTTTAAATCCATAAAGCTGGTATAGTTAAACCTTAAGTATTTGTGAATTACTATGTGAAAACATAACTGCTCATATAGTTTTTTAAGCATTCAGGTATTATGAGCAAACATGGCTATGACCAGGCATGTTATAAGACCTAGAGCAAATGGCACACAGGTCAGCTAATCATATGAAGTTTTTTAAAAATGTAAAGGGGTTTCCCAGCTTTTTTCTAAAGGGTATCTTTTGGTGGAAATCCTGATTTTTTTCTTTTAAAGAGTGAAAAGGGGAATTTATGAAATACTGAAATACAGGGAGGCATAAAAAAGGGAAACACAGAAGGAACACATCAAGAGGAGGTGGGAGAGGAAGGGTAATATATTTTTATCAAAGGAAAGACACCTGTAGTTTTCCAAATTTCATTTTTATGTATGAGGATAGTTTGGGTAAGAAATAGGTTAGGGGGTGTAGGAGAGAGAATAAGGAAGCAGGGATGTGAAGAGGAGTTGGTCTCAGGAGGGCATCCAGTCCACTGATCCTCAAATGCTTCCACTGCCTGAAGATATTGTAGTGGAGGACATTGATGTTGAGTAGATAGATACCTGAGGTGGCATTGTGGTTGGCATAAAGGGGTAGTGAGTCTTGAACCCAGTGAAGAGCATTGTTACCTGGTCAAAGATGTCTTTCCATTACATTTTCCAACACATCCTCAACCAAATCATGAATGCCATGGTTGGTGTAACTTATCAGGCTGCACCATGCCAGTGTCCCTACAGAACCTGTGCTACTGCCATGACCCTTAGAATATGTCTCTGGACAGGCAGAGAGTGAATGTTCCCTGATATAGGAGAAACATAAATGGGCTGCTCCTAGGGATTCTGGACTTGGGGAAAATGAGCATAAATGGGAGAAAAGTGGAAAAGAAAAAGAAAAACAAAGCAATGCATTTTTAAAATAAAAAAAGAGTGGGGAGACACAAACAATAAACAGAGTCAATAAATGGACATAATTCGGGTTGGGAGGGTGGCCTAATGGTTAAGGTGTTTGCGTGTAGGGTTTGAGTCTCACAAGGGATAATTGGCTAGGCTTAAAATAGCTTGCAAGGGCAGTTAGCTTAGTACTAATCTATGAATCTATAAATCAGTGCCATCTTTAGTAAAACTGATTTCTTATTTTGATTAAATCTTTATTCACAAACAAAAATAAATTGGGAAATATTACTTGAAACCTGTGAGCAATCAATATAATGGTATCAGGCTGTGGTGCTGCTCACATCTGCAATGTAATTATGCAAACTGAATAAAATAAGGAGGTGTAACATAAACAAGCAATAATGACAGACAATGCATGTGTCATTTTGTAAATAATGCCTGCTCAGTGGTGTTCTGAGGCCCGACACTTTAGATGGAGGGCCTCTATATCCATGGAAGGGTGTTATTTACACAATAATGCAGACCATGGAAGGCATTATTGCACTTAGAGAATGGGCTATCTGTAAATTGTTTTGCAGTTGTTTGCTTTTGTTTGTTTTTTTTTTTAATTACTCTACATATGTTTTCAGTATCTGGAGACCAGAATGATGAAACTGCAGTTATTAGAATCTGCACTTTGTTGAATCTGAGGTTGCAGAACGTGCAGTAGGTATTCTGTGGTTTGGTTTTTTAGTGTGTTGTCACTTTAAGGTGTAGTGGTTTCTGGGATTTGAGGATGGCGGTCGATGTGCGGTTATGTTCAAAGGTAAGTTTGTAGCATTTCAGGTTTTTGTGTAGGAATATATATTTTTTAATGTTTTGGGAAGTTGTAGGAGTAGGTTACAGTAGGAAGGTGAGGGTGTGTGTATAGGTTTTGAGAGTGGTGATTATTTTACATGTGTAGTATGTGTGTATTGTTCATGGTTGTAAGTCTGAGTGTAATGGGAGTGTAAAGTGCATAGAAGTAGGTGTGTTGCTGTTTTTGTGTTAGTGCAATCTCAAAGTTGGTATATATAAGTAGTGTGTGTGTGTGTGTGTGTGTGGGAGGGGTTCAGTAGGGGGGTGCAGGAGGGCTAGTCCCCCTGCTTAAACATAGAATACTGTGCATTTTTTTGTTGTTTTTATGTTGGGGGAGGGGTGTGTGGTTTTTTTTTTGCTTTGTTGTTTTCAGTATTTTGAACGTTGG